>NW_022060145.1:0-62500 GCF_007364275.1 Archocentrus centrarchus
TTAAAATGATAGGAGACTGAAGGAGAATCATGGGCAAACATGATTGGAAGCAGTTTGAATGGAGTTTGTGGAGTTATTCATGAAATGACAAAAGCGTGCTTCTCTCAGCGAGAAAAGCTCAAAACTTACATAAATAGCTACTGCGCTTGCAAAATGGTAATGACACGCGGTTTTCTTGTTTAAATAATAGAAGATTGAAGGAGAATCATGGGGAAACATGATTGGAAGCAGTTTGAATGGAGTTTGTGAAGTTATTCATGAAATGATGAAAGTGTGCTTCTCTCAGCGAGAAAAGCTCAAAACTGAAATAACAGGTACAGCGCTTGGAGAATGGTAATGACACGCGGCTTTCTAGTTTAAAATGATAGAAGATTGAAGGAGAATCATGGGGAAACATGATTGGAAGCAGTTTGAATGGAGTTTGTGAAGTTATTCATGAAATGATGAAAGTGTGCTTCTCTCAGCGAGAAAAGCTCAAAACTGAAATAACAGGTACAGCGCTTGGAGAATGGTAATGACACACGGTTTTCTTGTTTAAAATGATAGGAGATTGAAGGAAAATCATGGGGAAACATGATTGGAAGCAGTTTGAATGGAGTTTGTGAAGTTATTCATGAATGATGAAAGTGTGCTTCTCTCAGCGAGAAAAGCTCAAAACTGAAATAACAGGCACAGCGCTTGGAGAAACGTTAATGACACGCGGCTTTTCTTGTTTAAAATGATAGGAGATTGAAGGAGAATCATGGGGAAACATGATTGGAAGCAGTTTGAATGGAGTTTGTGAAGTTATTCATGAAATGATGAAAGTGTGCTTCTCTCAGCGAGAAAACCTAAAAAATCACATAAACAGCTACTGAGCTTGGAGAATGGTAATGACACGCGGTTTTCTTGTTTAAAATGATAGGAGATTGAGGAGAATAATGGGGAAAACATGATTGGAAGCAGTTTGAAGGGGGAGTTTGTGAAGTTATTCATTAAATGATGAAAGTGTGCTTCTCTCAGCGAGAAGCTCAAAACCAAAAATCACCTAAACAGCTACTGCGCTTGGAGAATGGTAACTCCATTCAACTGTTTTCACCATGTTTCCTAGATTCTCCTTCAATCTCCTATCATTTAAAACAGAAAAACCGCGTGCATTACCGTTTTCCAAGCGCGGTACCTGTATTTCAGTTTTTACACCTTTTCTCGCTGAGAGAGCACACTTTGTCATTTCATGAATAAACTTCCAAACTCCATTCAAAACTGCTTCCATCATGTTTCCCATGATCTCCATTCAGTCTCCCTGTCTATTTAAAACAAGAAAGCCGCGTGTCATTACCGTTTTGCAAGCGCAGTACCTTTATTCAGTTTTGAGCTATTCTCGCTGAGAGAAGCACATTTCGGTCATTTCATAATACTTCAACAAATTTCATTCAATCTGCTTAAAACATGTTTCTCCATGATTCTCCTTCAATCTCCTATCATTTTATGGAACCTGTTAACTGGCCGCTGCAAAATCAACCAAAACTCCTGAAAAAGCATACCCAAATTAAATCAGCTGCTGTTCCTGAACTCTTTGGAGTAGATGCAAAAACTTGGTCTCTTTGTGAAGAAGACAGGCTATATTTTTCATTTTTGCAGCAAAAAATGCTGTAACTGTAATGAGTATGTAGGTATTAAGTTTGGAACACAGAAAAATTAGACAGTTTTTGCCTCACCTAGATTTTTCCTGTTTGTTTTTATGTAACTACACACTGAGTGTAGAAGGTATGGATTGCAAAATATAATGAAGCTGTAGAATGAAGTCTTTTCAATGTGTATCTCAAATTTTATCAAGATAGCACAAAAACCTACTGTTTTGTAAAGTTTTTTGTGTATTGATGTCCAGGCTTGGTCTCACATATGCCCTTTGGAGACTCCGAGTGCCACATACCGATAGAAGGGGAAGAGCAAGAACCTGAGTAAATGACTGATTCATTTTATTCCAACATGAATATAACATGTTCATACACAAACTCTTCAAACATAATATTATTGTGTGGCATCTACACAGTAATATTACGTTTGAAGTGTTTGTTTTCTTTCAGAACATGAAACAATAAAAAGTCAAACGTAACATCTTTAGTTAAAGTAATTAAAGATGGTTAGGTAGATCCAACAGAGGCCTTTTCCTTTTTGTTCAGTGTAGGATGTATTCATAAAACTGGACCTGAATCCAGAAGACTGCTAAAAATACATTGTTGGTGAGAAAGGACTGCTCCTACATGGACTGATATACATGCTGACAAATATGGTAGCAAACTCACTGCTTTAGCCAGCCCTCTACTCCCTTTTTCCTGACCCCTTTTGTTGATGGTCTAACCCACTACTTCCTGTTGTATTTTTGGGAAAGTTCAGTTGGAGCGTGAGAATGCTTTGGGGGCTGGCTGTCTTGACCTAGTGGTATTTAAGGAACATAAAAACATACACATAGCTTTGATAACAAACCTCACCCTTTTGTGAGGACAAGAGGCCTGGGATTCACTAAGAATCATGATTTTAATGCATTTTGTCACACTTATACATAACTGACAAAGCCTGTCTAGTCTGATAAATATATATTAAGGCATTTATTTATTGTAGTTTTTCTAATTTATCCGCAGCCAATTTTTCAGTATTTATAACCATATAGCATATGGCTGTGCTTTATAACACAGTTAATTTGTTTCCCCAGGCAAAGGTTTAATTTACAGAAAAGTAGAAAAAAGGTTTTGCTGAGTTAATCACATTAGTTTGGCTAATGGTTTCCTTGTGTGTGTAAGCCCAAACAGCAGCATGGTGACTTAAACATATCTACCAGCTTAATCAGCGGGATAGGAGTCACTGGAAGTCATAATGGCTTCTATCATTACAGCCCATATACGCCTCCATGTCTGTCCATCATCATGCTTTATGTTAAGCAATGCCTCCCAGAAAAAAAAAAAAAAAATACTTTTGGGGGCAGGAGGTGGGGTACCAAAGCAGGACTTAGTTTGGCCAGTTTGATGCAGTATTGTGCAGAAAGCTTAAGTTCCCATTTCTCTATATTTAGGTCCAAGTAGTCTTCAATCCTTCCATTTTCATCTGCTTATCCTTTTCAGTGTTCGCAGGGAGCAATGCAAATGCTTTATTTGGACTTGAGCTACTAAACATACTTTAAGTACATATATCCAGATGAAAACTGCCTCAAGGCAAACAAAGTGCTAAAAAACACAAACTTTGGAACAAGATATGGTGCTTAGACTGGAGCATTAAAAGATCTTTTATGGAACAGTCAGAAGTGGCACAGATACTATCCCAAATCATCTAACAATAAAGAAATATTATTATGTTACTGAACTGCTGTAATTAAAATTTTGGAACGTTGATGACTTTCAAAGTTGATTTAGCAGTGAGGAGGAAAAAGAGAATTTGTTTATTCAGTTTAGTAGTTTATTTGACTAATTCCTGTGTAATAATTTGTTTTCAAATTTTGTATGTGTCATGGTCCTGGGCTGTTTCCCAGTGTTTTTTCTCTATTTTCTATGAGGATCTCTTTGTGTTGTCTCTCCTGGTGTTTCTTGGTTTCCTTAGTTTGTTAGTTCCTTAGTCTTAGTTTGGTATAGTTTTCTGTATTCTGCTTCAGTTATAATTATTATATTCCATTCCTCGTCTTCCCTGCATCTCTCTTCAATGTCTGTCCCTTGTCTCTTGTGTGTTCTAGTCCGAGTGATGTGTCAAGTCTGTGTTTGTGTCTTGGTGGTCACTTCCTGTTTTAATGTGACAGTCCCTTGCTCTGTGTGCTTTGTGTTAGGCTTTGCTTCCCTTTTGTGTTATTAGTCTCATTTGGGTCACCTATTCTTCCCTGCTGTCTCCACTCTCCCTAACGATAACACTTTCTTTTACGGCCCACCCCAAGACTGTAAGTACGCATATTTTACAGGGATTTTCTATACCTACCTTTTGTGTATTTAAGCCTTCAGTTTTCTTCAGTTCATTGTTGTGTCACCAGTGTTACTCTGCTGTGCAAGGTGGTTGGTGCCTGTTGTGGTGGTAATTCCCGAACCAGATGAAGTCACCTGAGGTGAAGAGAGCCATCAAGCTGAAGTAGGAGTCCTATCAGGCTTGGTTACCCTGTGGGACTCCAGAGGCCTGCTGGTACCTACCAGCAGGCCAAGTGGAACCCAGTTCAGGTGGTAGCCAAAGCAAAAACTCAGGTGTGGGAGGAGTTCAGTGAGGCCATGGAAAAGATTTTTGGATGGCCTCAAAGCGATTCTGGCAAACTGTCAGGCAACTCAGGAGGGGAAAGGGGTGCTGTACTCACATGGTTTATAGCAGGGATCTTCAAATCCAGGCCTTGAGGTCTGGTGCCCTGCAGCTTTTAGATGTGTCCCTGAGCCAACACACCTGATTCAAATGCGATGGCCTCCAGCTCACAGTAGAATGTTTCTCAGCCAAGTGTGAAGTGACCAGCATGAGAATCTGACAAGGCTGAGGCCATGGTCCTCAGCCAGAAAAGGGTATATAAGGGCATATAGTTAAATATAGATAGATAAAAATTAATTTGACTATATTATTTTCACTGAACTGCAATACTGATCTAGCAAGCCAAAACAGTCTAACCATATGAAGATTTTTCAGGTCTGACTGAGATAAAATGTGTCAAACAGTTGTCAAAGTCTGTAAACTCTTTCACAATTCACTGAGTAAAAGACACAAAACCAGTAGGATATTAACAATTTTTTTGGTACTCCTAACTAAATTAGGAGTTTTCAAAGTAGTGCTTTGATAATTGCTTTATGTAGTTTGACAACATTTTTGATGGGATATTAAATTTAACTGCACAGTGCGGTCTCTAGTTAATCTTAACATTACTGTTAGAAGGTGGTTTTGACATATTGACTCAGTTTCTCATACAAAAGTTAGGTATTAAGTGGACCGTGGCTAAACTAGGAAAGCCCTAGCACTGATGAGCTTTGACCCCATTGGATCTTTTAGCATCACTTTTAATATTTTTGTGATTTATTATACTGATGTGTCCTCTGCTCTGTGTCCAAGCAATGTCTGAGACTGTGCAGTTACAGTGATGTGAAAATTATGCAAGGTGATGACAGCTGTTTGTTACAAAGACTGCAATGAAACCTTATTGAGATAAAAGATAACATTTTATCAATATATCTTTAAACATGCATAAATGTCTATGTTTGCTTTTGTAGGAAATAAATAGAGGCAAGACATTTTTCTGGGCAGCACAGTGTTTAGCACTGCTGCCTCACAGTTAGAATACCATCTGGAAGGCCTGGGTTCGATTCCACCTTGGCCCGGACCTCTTCCCCCTCTCTCTCTCTCCCTCTATGTGTGTGGAGTTTGCATGTTCTCCCCATGTCTGTGTGTGTTTTCTCCGGGTACTCCAGTTTCCTCCCACAGTCCGAAGACATGCACTTACTGGGGTTAGGTTAATTGGCCACTCTAAATTGCCCATAAGTGTGAATGTGAGAGTGGATGTTGTCTGTGTTCATAAGAAATGACTCCATGCTTGTGTTTCTTTTCTTCCACCCTAAGCTGAGACAGTAACCGAGGTGGACACAGACATTTTTGCAGTTCGACAGTGACATCTTTGCTATCAGATTTGAAAATGGTACATTCTCTGTGGATTACCAAATCTTTGTTATTCATGAAATATTTACTAAGACTTTGTTACAGTTGGGTTGTAAATAGTAAACCAGTGACAGATGTTTATATAACTTCTGGTCTACTTTCTTCTGAATTGTTCTTTCCCAGCAGACAGATGACAACTGTCCCAGAGGATGACTTTGTCTATCAATCCACAGCTTGATGTTGCTCACTTCTGGACCTTCCAACCTGTGCCTCTGATGGTATGGATTTATATGGTTATTCTGGCTGAGGATGGCAGCCTTTCAGGTAAACAGCAGAAAACAACTCAGAGGATCAAATGGGTATTTTTTTTAAGTTTGATTACTGTTAATTCAAAATTATTTGTTTTATAATGAATATTGACCTGTTTTCTCTGTACCTTTGCAGTGACACACTGACCAAGAAGCCTGGTTGAGATTATATCATCCAGAAATACAGCCAGACAAAAAGTTTTCTGGACTCTTGATGGCAACAGATGGTTAACATCTTCACTGCAGACATAACTGAAAATCATGGGTAAGGATATAATTTTATGTTGCTGTATTGGTATGTATGTGTATGTGCGTGTATTCTATTCCAAGAAACAGGTCTGGTGAAAACTCAGTTACCGTGATGACAGATTCTATGAACTAAACCTGTTCACTGACAGTATCTGTTTCTTTCCCTTCTGCTGCACCTGAACCAGCTGACACAATTAGATTTTATCTTTTAATTTACGTGCTTGAAGTTAAAGTTCACAGTGGGGTGCATTACTTTGAACAAGTTTGCATCTTTGCAAACTAGAAATGGTAAATGGACTAGTTCTTATATAGCGCTTTTCTACTCAGATATGAGCACTCAAAGCGCTTACACAACACGTTCACATTTACCCCATGCACACGCATTCATACAAGCACTTCCGTGATTATTTAATTAAGCTAAGTGCTTTAATCGTCTAACATTCACTCACATTCATACTCCGACGGAACGGTCGGAGAGCAACTTGGGGTTAAGTATCTTGCCCAAGGATACATTGGCATGCAGCCTGCAGTAGCCAGGAATTGAACCACTGACCTTCCAATCAGTAGGTGACCTGCTCTACCTACTGAGCTACAGCCACCCCTAAATCCCACTTAGACATTATTTTCTTGTTATATTTAATAAGTTCCTAATCAGATGCCCTGGCCGCCTCCTGGGTGAGGTGTTCCGGGCATGTCCCACCGGGAAGAGGCCCCGTGGTAGACCCAGGACACGCTGGAGAGATTATGTATCTCTCCAGCGTGTCCCTCCGGGGTCCCTCCGGATGAGCTGGAGGAGGTGGCTGGGGAGAGGGAAGCCTGGGCTTCTCTGCTTAGGCTTCTGCCCCCGCGACCCGGCCCCGGATAAGCGGAAGAAAATGGATGGATGGATGGATTTAATAAGTTGTTAATGATATAGACAGCAATCAGTGAACATTGTGGATTTATTAACCGCTGCTGACAGTGAAGTAGCTGCCAGGTTGTCAGTCTGTTCCCCTGAAACATGTACCGTACATTACTGTAGCAATCGCTGTTTGCTACAGTAATTTCACAGTGCCATGGTGAATCCTGGTATCAAACTTCCCTTGATCAAGTTTGCTTTCTTTATTTGTGCAAGTGCTTAACTCAGAGTGGACATACTCAGAGGTGATTGAACAAACTGATCAGCAGCTCTCTAACTGAAAACTGAGTTGGCCACCTCAGAGTTGCTCATCTGAGCTTGTTGTTTTGTGGACCAGAGCCCTTTTTACTCATAATTTACCCCAAAAGATATATTGTTTTCTCATAATTTATTGTAATTTTAATTTATTCCCTTTCAATTCTAAATATATGGTCATTAATCTGGCATCAATTTTAAAATAGAGATTTTGTGGAAAGTGCTGGTCCCACTGTTTTTGGAGCTTTACCAACACTATGGACAAAAAGTAATGATCCCTTGTCCTCTGTGACATTTTTGTTTCATCTGTCTCTACAGTAGACCCCCCCAGTTTGGAATATAAAATTGCATAGCTGGAATACTAATTTAAATTACATCTGACCAAAGACTAAGTAAGCAGTTTTCAGCACTTAAATGTATCCTGTCCTACTTTGCTCCTTTGTACAATATAAAAAAATAGGAAATTGTAGATAATGACTAAAAGTGTACTTAGCTTCAAGTGCACTTTAACTTTTTCCCTACAACTCTGTCTTTATAGGTGCTTACACCTATGGGTTCTGCAGCATACTGCTTGATTTATTACAGACTCAGAGGATTCTGCTAGTGAACACCCACCCATCTGACCCCACATTCTTTACTTCTTAACCCCCTCTCCCAGAAACACACAACCAAGAGCTTACTCCATCTAACATGTCACATTTAGAAACACAAGTCTCCATTTCACTGGACTGGCTTTGTTTTCATAACAAACCCAGAGGCCTTCTTTCACTGCACTGACCTTGGTGACTTTTACTGCATATCTATCACAATCTGAGCATTATTAGCATGGAGGAAAGCACTGTTGTTTTCACTGTTTTAGGTACAAACCTTTTGTGTTGAACCACGAGTCATCTCAGCACACTTTACATTGTAAAGTCTGGGCCTTATCTATTCAAGACATCGTTTAGTCTCCTGTGAGCTATTATAAATAAGAAAATGTTTTCCAAGTGCCACCGTTTTATGTACATATATGAATGTGCCAGTGTGAATGGGCGCATACATATCTGTCGGCATGTCCAAATGGCAGAGCACCAACTATATCCATGGATGGAGCTTATAAGCTTATATCATATGTCATTTGGTTATATAACATACCCTAAAAACAAAAGAAATGCATAGTTTGCTATTCCTCCCTCAACTCTGATGCAATATTTCACATAGTTCCCCACCACCACCTCTTTCAAAAACATACGATTCTTCTCAACCCCCCCTTTCCCTTTCTAAACATCCTTACTGTTGCTAAAGCTCCCTCCTTCTGACTCCCCTTTCCTTTTCTCTCCTCCCTTTCTGCTTCCAGAAATATTGAGGCAGGCTGCACACACTCAGCTTCAGAGCAGCTCAGTATCAGCCGTATAGAGTGAAGACCACATACAGACAAAAAAAAAAGTTAAAATTTAGGGAGGACATTTCTGATAGGCAACAAAACCAGCCAATGTAACATTAAAAGGAAACTTTTAAGGGCAGAAGATAAAATTCTGGAGGAAATTAGGGTGAGAGATAGGCAGAGTAAAGATATAAGACCAGTTCTAAAAAAAAAAAAAAGAAAAAAAAGAATGGGGTCTCTGGTGAACAGTGCTGCTGCTTTTCTATCAACCTCCCTGCTGGTATTGCTCTTTGGATTTTCTTCAGTCCTGGCCCAGGACCTGAGAGAGACAGATGCACTATGTAATTCAGATGGCTGCTTTGTGGTCTATTTTCAACGCAAAACCTTTCTGGACTCATGGAGGGCCTGCAAAGAAAAAGGTGGCAACCTGGCCACCATCAAACAGAAGGAGGATGCAACTACTATTGCCACTCTCTTTTCCACTGTAGACCTGCGCCACTCGCGTACCAAAGTCCAAGTATGGATTGGTCTTCAGCGCCAGCCTCGCCAGTGCACTACCACACACCCATTGCGGGGTTTCTCTTGGACTACTGGTGACCAGGACACAGAGTATACCAACTGGCAAAACGAGGACTCCCCTAGCTTGTGTTCAATGCCTCGCTGTGTGGCTGTGAGTTACAGCACTCAAGTGCAGGATGATAACTTTAAATGGCTAGATGGTGCTTGTGTAGTTTCTGTAGATGGGTATCTTTGCCATTATGCCTACAAAGGAATGTGTCCTGCCCTGTGGAGTGAGGGAGAAGGCAATGTTAACTACACCACACCATTTAACCTTCTGAGTACACTGCTAACCTCTGTACCCTTTGGATCTGTTGCTACTGTACTCTGTCCTACAGGCACCAAAGAGGAACAGACAGTTGTGTGTATGCTGAGGGAAGATGGCTCAGTGGGGTGGTCAAGAGAATCTCCCCTTTGTTCTCATTTCTCCAACCTGTGTGAACAAGATAATGGTGGATGTGAGCATTTCTGTATCTCAGCTGGTGGTCATGTCTTCTGTAAATGTGCTGATGGGTATCAACTTGGTGAGAATGGGCAGAGCTGTCACCTGTCTGTACTTTGTCAAGGTGCCTCCTGTGAATTTGAATGCCTGCCCCTCTCAGATGGCTATCGTTGTGCTTGTCTTGATGGATACACGCTTGCACCAGATGAGCGCACCTGCCTTGATGTAGATGAATGCCTCCAAAGTCCTTGCGAGCAGATATGTGAGAATTATGAAGGTGGGTTTGAGTGCTATTGTAGGAAAGGTTTTGAACTCATGTCTGATCACTCCTCATGTCAGAAGATAGAGGAAGGAGACACTATCACTCCTCCTTTGCCTTGGATCACTCGCCAGGCTGGACCTGCATGGGACTATGACTGGAACTCAGAGCAGCGCCACACTGGCTGGCCTACACAGGAGGAGCAATCTCTGGACTGGCTAACAGATCCACCCAGAGTTTTAAATTCTGGTGTAATTTGGCTCACCAGTATCCCACAAGAGGAATTGTCTTATGATTCAGCACTGGAGCCCTTGACACAGGATACTGCCAAAGATGAAGAAGATATAGGCAGAGTTGATTGGTCGGAGGGGGATCAGAGATCTCAGTCTGAGCTGAATGTTTTCTCATCAACTACCTACACCACTCTTCATCCCTTCAGCTCTACCACTATCACAGACTGGTACAAGAAAGATGAGGAAGCAGCTACTACAGCTCCTCCTTTGTATTCCACCTCAACTATCTCAGAGGGAGCTTTGAATTGGTGGACAGATCTCACCACACTGAGCCAAAGTCCAGGAAAACCACATCATTCTTTTACAGACGATAACATGCCTAGAGATTCAAGCTACCACAAAGAGTCAGAAGGGGAAAAACAGAGGAATCTCCTCAGGGAAAACATTCAGTTCAAAGAGGAGGAGTTAAACAAAGAGGAAAAGGACTTTGTAGAAATTACCCACAGTCAAAACCTGGCTGTTCCCACCAAATTTACGTCTTCCCAGCCACACCTAATTGAGGAAGGGAAGAGTGACGACAGCTTGGATTCTGCCACAAAAGACGGGCGACAGAAACAGGGGAGCATTTGGCTCATAGTGGGGCTCTTCATTCCCATCTGCATCTTCATTGTGGTAATGTTGGCACTGGGTATTGCCTACTGCAATCGCTGCGCAGTTAAGTCACACAATAAAGATGCCACTGACTGCTACCACTGGATCTCAGGGGCTCATGATAAACAAGGAGATTCTAACCCCTCAGCAGGGACCCAGACCCATGTTTAAAACAGAGAAGGCAAAATCAGACATTTACGTGAATAAACTTTGTTTTAGAGGTAAAGAAGAGTGGATGATGAAGCTGGTCACAGCCAAGACAAAAAAAAATCTTCTAACTACTGAAATTGTGGACTGTTTGAACACATTTGGATATAACTTTTGAATAACCACTAACAGAGGTGGGAAAAGTACACAAAAACTCTTTTGGGAATAAGGTCTCTTGTAGAGAGTACTTTTAGCATACATCCTTTATAAAAATGTGTGTTAGCATTTATTGATTTCAGCATTTCACTTTTGGAAGTAATTCCTGCTTAGAGCCTTAGCAGAGGTGGTAATAATAATTTGTGGTAATAAAAGGAAATGGAGGTCCCTTTCAAACAGAGTACTCAAGGCTCACTCAGTTAATTTCAATAGCAGATCACTGCAGATAACATTACTTTTAAGTATGTTAAAGGGGATTTATGTGTGCAGTTAGGTCTCAGTGTATAAAAGGAAAATATCCATGAGGAAGGACATTCAGGCATAGAATATCACTGTGGAGAGCAGAATTGTTTAATACAAAAACATTCTTTCTAAATACAGTTCTTGTCACCAGTTTGTTTTTTTGTTGTTTTATTTACACACACACACACACACACACACACACACACACACACACACACACACACACACACACACACACACACACACACACACACACACACTTTTTTTCAATGACGAAAGAAAAGAGCATAAAGTGAAGGGCTTCTCATCGCACAGATACTGGTTGTAGCCGCTGTTGTGTGACATCGACATGTTTCTGACGCTTTGTAACTCTAATTCCTTAATACAGTTCAGAAATGTTTTTTATGTTGGATGAAATCCAGCGGTGCGCAAATTGCTTTAAGTGCAGCTGCTGATGGAGCTTCACATTTTTAAATTCCTAAATGGCAATCCAATCTCAAGAGATTCATGAACTACATTCCAAATTGACAAAGGGGGAAAGGAAATGTATACAAGCTCAAACAAGATACTGATAAAATGTCACATTTTTGTGGTTAAAGGTGTTTTTGATGAAGTTCAAAAAAGTTCCATTTGCATTTTTAATATTTTAGGGACAGACTATAAACTATGAACATCAGTTGTGTGCCACAATTTGCTAAGAATTTATGAATTAAAGATCATGACAAGTGCTCAGTTTGAAAGTTTATTATTGATCATGGAAATATTGACCAGTATGTTTAAATGCATTTGAAAATCCAAATCTACTAAACAGATTAAATATATGACAAGGGCTTTGAATGTATTTGTGTCATAATTTTTTATGATATCACTTGATATTTCTCATGTACCTTCATCAGACTATTTAACAGTGGAGAAAATTGTAAAGGTATTTTTAGTCACTTGCAAAGAAAAAGAGAAATGAATGTGGGTAGAGGAGGGGATGGTTGTTTGTGACAATAAACAGTAAATGGAAAAGAGGGTCCTTCCTTAGGAAGTATTTGTACAGAAAATACAACAGGATAATTCTGGCCCCACTGACAGGAAGCATTGTGATTATACTGACTAATGGAATCCACTAATCAAAACCAGGTTCTGTCTTTGGCTCTCAAAGGGGGTCTCACTCTCTCTTCTCTCTGTCTGACCTATTTTCAACATTATCATCTTTGCAGATTTCAGTATATGGACACAGTCCTCTCACCTGTGAACAGAGCTATACTCTCCTCTTTCTTATGTTACTTATATTATTAATAAAAGTGGTCTTAGTTTGTTAGGTTTGCCCATTAGTACTTCCCATTTTAGTATATCAATAATAACAAGTTGTGCACAGATCTTTTGCACATGAACATAGTGCTGTTACTAAAAAGAAGTGCAGCCCAGAAGAAGCAACAAGACAGTTAAGAGCTATACAACCTCAGGTTCCCCTTTGTCAACACAGTTCTGAGGGCTCCAGCGATTATTCAAATTCTGTTTCTACCAAATTTTATGGGAGTTAACTTGGGATATTTGACTTTATTTTTTTTTTTTTTTTAAGCCTGTCATGTCTGGCAGATCTTGCAAACAGAACTGTGATCTGAATGCATTGTTGTGCCAAACATATTTGCTATTTCAAGATGAGCTCTATAGGTTCTCTGTAGGCTCCTCTTGTTAGTGTGTGACCCTTTATTTTATTTGAATTTATTTTTAAAATGCTATGTGACAAATTGTACTGGAGCTGACAGGCTTATAGGAAAAAGAAAGAAAAGAGAAAGGGATGGAGAAAGAGGAAGAAGAGAGGAAAAAAAAGAGAAAATAGAGAGAAAATAGAAAAAAGAAACAGGAAAGAGTGCAAGTAAGTAAACCAAATAGTTCATCACTTGTTAAACATGATATTGACAATATTTGCAAAATTAAACATTGTGTGGGGAAAACAAAATAAAAAAAGAAGCATAGTTACACAAACCAACCATTTTGTGTTATTATTACGTGGGTGTATGTGTTTGTGTCATGAAATGTACTTACCAATGAGGGGAGAACACCACAGCTCTGCCCATCAGAAGCTAGAGGCGGGCAAAGAAAGCCCCAGGAAGCCCAGCCCCCCCCCCAGCTGAGAAGCAAGGGCCCCAGAGAACCCGAGGTGATGAGAAGCCAGCCCCCCCCCCCCCCCCCCCCCAAGGAACCACCCGACCCCCACCCCAGGCAAGGTGTAAGAAATCGGAGTGTGTGATGATCCATCCACCCCTCCCCTTCCCCAACTTGTAAGTGTATGTGTTTATGTTTGTGAATGAATGAGGTGTATAGGGTGCAGTTAAAATTGAGGGGACAGTTGTGTCACAAGCGTCAAGTCAAGTTTATTTATATAGCACATTTTACACAACAACAATTGACCAAACTGCCATACATAAATTTAGAATTTAGAACAAATTTAGAACCAAATCCTTAAACACAGAACCAAATTATTGTTGTTACATGTCAAAACATATAACAGCATTTCAAAATTTCAGAACACCCATCCAATGACAGAGACAATTAAGAGATAAGTGTTCTGTGGCTTTGCTGCCATCAAAAGGCGCTAGCATTTAGACCACCCATCCAAAGACAAAGACAATCGACAAAAATAGGAGATAAGTGTTCTGTGGCCGTGCTGCCGTCACAGGCGCTGCCATTTAAGGGATAAGAGGGAAACAAAGTGAAACAATAGGGCAGGTGAGGAAAAAATCATCCCATAATTTGCCCCATAATGGGGGAACAATATGAGGTTGAAAAAACCTCTGCAATAGTGCAGAATAGCACATTTAAAGCCTGGAGAGCACTAAGGTGGGTAGGGGAGGGGCTGCCAGCGGAAAAACAAAAACGCTGGTCGTCAGAGCTCGCCCACACTGCCCCCCCAAAACCCTCCATGTCTAAACTGCAAATAAAATTTGGGGACAGACAGTAATGAGGATCCGAGTGGACCCAGATCAACCTCTGGGTAACATGCCTGCCCCAAAGGTCCTGTGTGAATCAAGTTGTATGTGTGTATGTGTTGTGAATTATAATGACTGTAGTGCAATTAAAAAGGAGAGGCAAGTGGCCATGCGGCTCTGCACGTGGCCTCTCCACCCTACATCTGCGAGTGATGTGTATTCTGTGCGCGCGCGTGTGTGTCGGGGGGCATATAACCAGGAAGAAAAAAGGCAACCTGGAAGTACAGAGCCAGCTGTCCACTGGCTCAATAGGCACCCCGACCTCCCACACCCTAGCACAGGGCAGGGGGAGGTGAGCACGGGGCCATGGTGACAGCATCCCCGAGCAGTGCAGCACCTGAGACTGCAGAGGGCAGCCCGCTCACACTAGATGCCCATTCACTCGACAATAGACACAAACAAGCCACAGGACATACTGGCCTGAGTTGGAAATACGTGAGCTGTTTTAGTCATTTTGAAGATATTTAAACATATTTCTGTCCATAAATTTTGATCCAGGTTGACAGAAAGATTATGCTCCCATTTTGCAATTGGTAGGGAAACTGAATCATCAGTTTTTAGTAATAATTTATATAATTTTGACAACAATTTTGGGGTAAAGAGGTTAAGAAATTCTGTTACCCATGTAGGCATTTCTAAATTCAGTTGTTTAAGGTTAAATCTTCTCTGTAAGATAGACTTAAGTTGTTGATATTCCAGAAATCTACCTTTGCCAATTCTATATTTTGATATAAGTTCTTGGAATGTAATAAGGTTTCCATCTTGGATAATGTGTTCTAAATTATTTAGACCCTTATCACGCCATAACGGAAAATTCAGCGTTTTCTTTTTATATATTTTTATTTTTATTTAGTATAGTCCTTGGGGTTACAGATCTTGTACAGCACTTTGGTCAACGTCGTTGTTTTAAATGTGCTTTATAAATAAACTTGACTTGACTTGACTTTTTCTGACAAATATCTGGATTGTTCCAAATGGGTGTTAGTTTACAGGGGATAAGTGAAGACTTAGTTATTTTTAAAAATTCCCACCAGGCTTTCAGAGAGGTGTTTATACTAAGGCTTTTATAGCAATTATGATGTTTAATACTGAGGCTAATGAAAGGTAGATCCGAGATTTTTATTTTTCCACAAAGATCCAGCCATGGGTTGTCTAATGGATTGGATTTGATCCAATTTTAAATATACTGCAATCTACTGCCTAAGAAATAGTAATAAAAGCTTGGTAATTCTAGACCGCCACTGTGTTTTGGCTTTTGTAAAGTTTTTAAGCTTATTCTTGACGGTTTGTTTTTCCATAAAAATTTTGAGATGTTTGAATCTAGTGACTTAAACCAGTGAAAATCAATCAAACTTAGGGATCAGTGAAAATAGATAATTAATCTTTGGTAAAACCATCATTTTAATGGCAGCAACTCTCCCCATGAGTGATATAGGTAAACTATTCCAACGTGATAGATCATCCTCTATTGTTTTTAATAAGGGGGTATGATTTAATCGTACCAAGTCTAAGAGCCTGGCGGAAAATTTTATGCCTAAATATCTAATATTTCCTAACTTTACTGGGGTCCTAGTGGTATTATGGAAATTACAATTCATAGGCAAAACTGTTGATTTACTCCAATTGATAGAGTAATCAGATATAGATGAGACTTATCTATTAATGTGATAGTCTTCAAAAGAGAAGCTTGTGAATTCCCAAGGAAAAGTAATACATCATCAGCATAAAGGCTAATTTTATGGTCCGTATTTTCAGTTTGAATCCCTTTAATATTTGCATTTTGATGGATTACTGCTGCTAGTGGCTCAATGAAAATGACAAAAAGAGAGGGAGAGAGTGGGCAGCCCTGCCTGGTGCCCCTCTGCAGACTGAAGCTTTGGGAAATTAGATCATTTGTCCTAACACGTGCATTTGGGGAGCTGTGTAGTGTTCTGATCCAGTTTATAAAGGATGAACCGAATTCAAATTTTTGTAGAACTGTGTTTAAGAATTTCCAATTTACCCAGTCAAATGCCTTCTCTGCATCTAAAGACACGACTATAGTCTCTAATTTGTTAATAGAACAATAGTCTATTATATTTATTAAGATTAAGATTAAGATTAAGATAGTGCTTTAATTGTCACATGCACAGTTATACACAGTACAATGCACAGTGAAATGTATTTTGTACCTGCAACCATATATACACACACATATAAATAAGAAGAATAAAAAAAAAAATAAAAAAAGTAATTCACACTATACACTATACTCTATATACTATACACTATACACACTTTTATAAATTAAATTAAATTATAATATTTACATTGTGCAATAATGGTCCAGTTAGGGCTCAGAGTTGAGCAGACGGATGGCTTGTGGGTAAAAACTCTTCTTCAACCTTTCAGTCTTAGCCCTCAGGCAGCGGTAACACCAGCCTGATGGGAGCAGGGAGAAGAGAGAGTGTCCGGGGTGGCTGGGCTGTTTTAGGATCTTCATGGCCCTCAGCCTGCACTGCTTGGTGTAAATGTCCTGCAGGTTGGGGAGGGTGGTTCTGATGGTCCGTTCAGCTGAACAAACCACCCTTTTTAGGGCCATGAAGTCCTGCTTGGTGCAGTTTCCCATCCAGGTGGTGATGCTCCCACGCATGATGCACTCGATGGTGCAGGTGTAAAAGTTCCTGAGCACCTTGAGTGGGAGCTTGAAGTCTCTCAGCCGCCTGAGGAGGTAGAGACGCTGTCTGGCCTTCTTCACAGTGATGTTTATGTGATGAGTCCAGGACAGATCCTGTGAGATGGTCACTCCTAGGTATTTGAAAGTGTCCACTCTTTCCACCTCAGCACCACTGATGACAAGTGGATAGTAGTCCCTCTGTTGCTTCCTGCTGAAGTCCACGATCAGTTCCTTCGTTTTGCTGACGTTGAGCAGGAGGTGGTTCTCCTGGCACCAGTTCTCCAGGCGGGAGACCTCTCTCCTGTAGGCTGTCTCCTCATTGTGAGAGATTAGTCCCACAACAGCAGTGTCGTCAGCAAACTTGATGATGACGTTGGACTCTGACGTGGCCTCGCAGTCATGGGTGTACAGTGAGCACAGCAGAGGGCTGAGCACACAGCCTTGGGGGGATCCAGTGTTGAGGGTGAGGGAGGATGAGGTGAGGTGACCCACCCGTACCACCTGTGGTCTGCTGGTCAGGAAGCTGCGAACCCACCTGCACAGGGATGGGCCCAGGCCCAGGTCCAGCAGCTTAGAGACCAGCCTGGAGGGAACTATGGTGTTGAATGCTGAGCTGTAATCTACAAACAGCACTCTCACATAGTTCCCCTTACCAATGTGTGAAAGGGTCTTGTGGAGGAGGAAGGATATGGCGTCATCTGTGGATCTGTCTGGCCGGTATGCAAACTGTAGTGGGTCGAGGGTGGTGGGCAGTGAGGAGGTGATGAATGTCTTGATGAGTCTCTCAAAACACTTCATCACCACAGAGGTGAGCGCTATGGGCCTGAAGACATTGGGGCTGCTGGGGTGTGGTTTCTTTGGGACAGGGACTATGATGGACTTTTTAAAGCAGGTGGGAATCACACACAGTTTCAGTGAGAGGTTGAATATCAGTGTAAACACAGGTGCCAGCTGGTCAGCGCAGGTCTTAAGGACACGTCCACTAATACCGTCTGGTCCAGCCGCTTTCCTGGTGTTTACACGTCTAAACGCCCTCCTCACGTCGCGCTCCGTCACAGTGAGTGTCTCCGCCCCTCCGGCCGGGAGCGCAGCGGGCTGTCGGCTTCCCGACTCAAAGCGCGCAAAGAAGATGTTGAGTTCATCAGCCAGAGAAGCGTCGGCACTCACTGGGTGTGTGTGTGGTGCTTTGTAGTCCGTGATGGTGCGTAGTCCCTGCCACAGTCCCCTGGAGTCAGACTGTTGTAGTTGCTGTTCCAGTCTGCGGCCGTAGCGATGTTTAGCCTCTTTCACCGCTCTGCGGACGTTGTATGATGCAACCTTGTAGTCCTCCATGTTCCCAGAGGCGAGGCCGGAGTTGTAGGCAACGGTGCGGGACCTCAGGGCGTCGCGGACAGATTTATCCACCCACGGCTTCTGGTTGGGAAAAGTCCTGATGGTCCTCCTAAGTGAAGTGTCTTCAACAACTTTCCCAATAAATCCCACGACAGTTTCCGTAAACTCCTCGATGTCTCCGCCCGCGCTGCTGCGAAACATGTCCCAGTCGGTTGAATCCAACGCACCCTGCAGAGCGGCCTCTGTTTGATCAGACCACCTTGTCGCTTCTCTCACAGCAGGGGGTTCCTGCCTGAGCCGTTGTTTGTATTTCGGCATGAGAAGGACAGCGGTGTGGTCAGACTTCCCAAAGGGGGGAAGAGGCTTTGCTTTGTAGCCCTCTTTGAATGCAGAGTAGCAGTGGTCTAGGGTCCTCTCTCCTCTGGTGGGGCAGTCGATGTGTTGAATCAATTCCGGTATCACCTTTTTCAAGTTTGCACTGTTAAAGTCCCCGGCTACGATGAGAGCCGCATCACGCTGGTTAGCCTGATAGGTGGAAATCGCCTCATGTAGCTCAGATAGTGCAGTGTTTGTGTCCGCCTGAGGTGGAATATAGACGGCGCTGAAGATGACCGAAGTGAACTCGCGGGGCAGGTAGTGGGGGCGGCATTTCAGGGTTAGGAGCTCCAGGTTAGGTGAACATGATTGTTTCAGAAGGACAACATTCCTACTGTCACACCAGTTGTTATTAATCATTAGGCACACACCTCCTCCTCTTGATTTTCCAGACTCACTCGTTCTGTCCGTGCAATGAACACTGAAGAACTCCGACGGCTGTACGGCGTGGTCCGGTATGAGGGGGGTCAGCCATGTCTCCGTGAGACAGATGATGTTGCAGTCCCTTATGTCCCTCTGAAACTGTATCCTGGCCCTGAGTTCGTCCAGCTTGTTATCCAGTGACTGGACATTAGCCAACAGGATGCTCGGCAGTGGCGTTTGGTGCGCTCTGCGCCTCAGCCTCTCTCTTACGCCGGCTCTTTTCCCTCGGGGCCTTGTCCATGACCTGGGTGCTCCTTTGTTTGAGCTGGCCCACTGGAAACGCTGGATCTCCTGAGGCCAAGTCGGGTCGGGAGAAAAAGGTGTCAGAATACAGCCAGAGTGCTGTATTCTGATATTAAAAAGAGTCTGTCTGTCATACGTGATATGACACAGAGCAGGCGGAATTATAAAGTCCAAAATTAGAGCTAAACCTAATATATACAAACAAAGCGTAGGAGCAGGTACGACGGCTGCTGACCTCACCGGCGCCATCTTGAATCTAATCGACGTGTATTATTGGCTGAGTGCCGACCCTTGATAAAGCCTGTTTGATCTGGATGTATAATAAATGGAGTAATACTTTCTAATCTTTTGGCAAGGACTTTGCAAATTATTTTAAGGTCTACATTAATGAGAGAGATTGGGCACTAGCTGGATCGGAGTGTGGGGTCTTTGCCTGGTTTAAGAAGCAGGCTAATGAGTTCATGGTTGGAGATAACGTGTAATCATTCTGAATTCTTTGCTGGAAAACCATCTGGGCCTGGGGTTTTATTATTTGGGAGATGCTGTACTGCTTCATAAAATTCAGATAATGAAAGAGGTAAATCCAGAGCTGCAGCCTGTTCGTCATTTAGTTTTGATAGATTTATATTATTAAGAAATTCTTCAGTATCAGATGGATTCATCTCTGGTGAGTATAAGGCTTCATAAAAGTCTTTAAAAGAGTTATTTATTTGTTGTGGGTCATGAGTAATGTTACCAGTTCAGTCCTTAATAGAAAAAATAGCTGTTTTTTCTTTATTTAGTTTTAACTGGTTGGCCAGGAATTTTCCAGATTTATTTCCATGCTCAAAGTTTTCTAAACACAGCCTCTGCAACATAAATTGTGTCCTCTTATCAATTATTTCATTTAACTCGTGTTTCAGTTTCCTCAGTTTGTTAATTATATGTTCTTGTGGTGAAGCAGCATAGGCAGTTTCTATAGATTTAATTTTCTGTTCTAATTCTAACACAAGTGTTTTTTCTTTATTTTTCTTATGCGAGCAGTAAGATATTGTGCCCCACATTACTGCCTTTCCTGCTTCCCAAAGAACACATGGTGATATTCCTGGCAGATCATTATGTTCTAAATATGCTGACCACTCCTTTTTGAAATAATTAATGAAATCTTGTTCTTTAAGTAATGATGTATTAAATATCCAGTTCCTGATTGGTGGTGTTACTCTTTTCTGTGTCAGAGACATAGACACCGGTGCATGATCACTGATAGTGATAGGATGAATCTTAGTGTCTGTGATATCATCATCATGGAGCTGCTAACTAAAAAGTAGTCTAAGCGGGAGTGAGAGTGGTGTACTGGTGAGAAAAAAGTATAATCCCTCAGAGTGGGGTGATGTGAACGCCAAGCATCGCAAAGACCAAAATCCTTCATCTATTGTTTAGAATGTCTGCAGACTGCCAGTTCCTTTGACTCTGCTGTACTGAGCCTGTCACTATCTGCATTAAATGCCAGGTTGAAGTCTCCTCCTACTATAAATGTGGTGTCAGAGTGAGCCGAGAGTGAAGTGAAGAAAGCATGACAGAAGGAGGGGTCATCAACATTTGGTCCATATATGCTAGTGATACATAAATCTGTATTCTAAATAGATAAATTAAGTATTATAAATCTACCTTCAGGGTCTATTGTAGAGTTGCTAATGTTAAAGTTTATCTTCTTGTTAATCAATATAGCTACACCTCTCCGTTTGGAGTTATAGCAGGCTGAGTAATCAGCCTGCTATAACTATATATAGAGTGTGTGCAGATGTTTTGGACACATGTGTCTCCTGTAGATGTTTTGGACACATGTGTCTCCTGTAGAAGAGCAAAATCTGCTTTTAAGTCTTTTAACTGATTAAAATTTTTTATTCTCCTTTTGCTCGAACCAGTGCATTCCATGAGACAAATCTGAGTGTGCACATGTTAAACTAACTTATGGACTGTTGTGTGCTCACTAAAGATGTGTGTGTATATGTGCTGTATGTGTGTGTGTGTGTGTGTGTGTGTGTGTGTGTGTGTGTGTGTGTGTGTGTGTGTGTGTGTGTGTGTGTGTGTATGTGTGCATATGCTCTGTATGTTGTGTTTGTGTGCTTTATGTTCGTGTGTGCGTGTGTGTGTGCTGTATGTTGGTGTGTATGCGTCTGCGTCGTTTGTTAGTGTAGTAAATTGCAGCATTCTAAGTGACGTAAACATACTGCTGAGTGCAGAAAGAAAAAGAAAGTGAAAAAAGTGACCTAAGTGACATAAGACCGAAATATCTATATAACAAGTAGAGGGAAAAACAAAAAAACAATCACGGCACTATGCTGATTAATCGGCGTTAATGGTCCTATTTAGACAATTGAATATACTGTACATTTCGAAAACTGCAGAGAAAGTAGAAAAAAAAAAATCAGAAAAAAGCGTTAATGTGGACACATCACCTGAACGATCGATCAGTAGAGCCATGGCATGGTGTTTTTGTCACGGTAAAGCTGTCCGTTTATGTACAGTTTGTCCACGGCGATGACAGACCGCGGTCAAGTGAGCCGTCAATTCTGAGCCGCGGCAAGCCAGCCGCAGATCAGCCGCCGTGTAAATTTTCTTGCGCTTCTACCCTAAGCTTTATGGTAATGCTCGTCCTTCGTTGCCGATTTCTGTACAGCGGAACAAAAATAACCTGTAGTTACTTTTGATTTATATGTGTTCTCGTTCTGTAAAACACTGACATATAACAATAACATTTATTAAATTATGGATTTTAAGACAAAGTCGTGGTGTGTGTGTGTTGTTTTGGCAAAATTAAGAGAAGGACAGCCCCAGAAGTCCAATATTTTTCCTCAATAAAGATGTGTTCTTTTAGTCATGTGAAATTTGATTCGCTGTCATTACAAATTTATTCAAGTCTTCATCACGGCCTGCACAGCTGATTTTGCGGCAGGCTCCAGCCTGACAACCCTCCACCCACAACGCTTAACAGAATAAGCGCAATAGGATGGATGGATGGATGTGGCTAATATTCATGCCGAAAATCACGAGAAATAAACCCAGGGTCAAGTTATAGGACTGTACAATTGTAATTATAAACTGACAATTCTGAGCCTATTTAATGAACTCAGTCCAGTGTGGTTATATTTTTATAAGGCCATAAAAACATATCATTGATAGCTGACATAAAAAGTTTCTGTAGATTCAGCTTCTGCCTTATCCACTCTACCTGGCTGTGAAATTTCATCTAAGGCTAGTTAAGGACCCCACTTAAATTACAGAACAAATCTGCACAAAATTCACCAAGGTTTGTTCAATTTGGAAAATATCAAAATAAAAAAATTCATAAAAAATTAGCATAGGAAGTTGACATGGAAATCTCAACAGATTATCATTCTGACTGACCCCCTCTGCACGTGGACCCAGTTTCATCACAAATAACTGCAGGAATCCACACAAATCAAGTGACAAATCCACTTGTAACCCACTTGTAACCACCTTGACAACTCACAGGGTAAGTTACCCCGAGATCCCGCACCAATGCAGGTAAGTTGGGCCAATCAGAAGAGCTAGAATTCGTGAAGGAGCCTAGGTGTGAACAACTGTGGAAGCAGGCACAGGTTGTGGGAAACAACATTTAATAACAAAAGATTATGAAACCAAAATACATACAATATATGAACTGCACACGTTCTCTTTTTCTTTTGAAACCCACAACATGGAAAACAACACAAGGAAAATAAAACAAAATAAAATTAACAGACCAAAGGGGAAAGTCTCTTTGTTCAGTTCTTTGTTACAATGTCTGTCAACGGTGTATGTAATGTTCCAGTCACAGTGACCAGTCGGGTCACTGTCTACCGTTTAGTTGATCCTTGGGCTGGGCTCGCCATCAAACTCGGGAGATACAATCCACTCTGCGCCGAAACACTCTGGGTCCAAGAGGGCACCAAACACACATACAAAAAACCTGACCAATGCCGCACGAGGCTACTGGGTTTTCCAAACTCCAATCCGCTCGCACCGGGAGTCTCTAAAGTTTGGCAAGCATGACATTACCATTCGGAACCTCCTCATTGGCAAAGTGATTATTTAGGATGTCTCTTTCTAACCAGTTTCCAAGTTTATTCGCTATTTTCCAAGTTTTTTCTTCAGGCTAACCGCAGAAGCAACAGTAGCATGGAGCTGTGTCTGTGTCTGACACAATCCGAGCAGACTCCCTGCACCGCGCAGCGGGAGGGCGGGACAACCAACCTCATTGGCTGATGTGATACCAGATCATGCCAGCTATTGGTTGGTCAAGCCATCACTGAAACTACTATTAAAGGTGTATGGCACAATTTGTAAAGATTTTTAACACTTTTTACATATATTTATGAACTTATTTAAGAACTTGGTTTTAAATATTAACTTATAACTTTTTAACCTCATTGTAGAATAAGCTATTAAATCAATATTCATTCATTCTCGCATGTGTTTTTAACACTGGGTTACACAATCCCCCCTTGGAACATGCAAGTCTCTTTGCATGGGGTGGGTTGCATTGAAATAACAGGAAAACTAGATTCCTTCCAAGTAGCTTCAAGGTCAGTCTCTGTCAAGGCACTGGTAAAAGCAAGGCTTAAACCATGAAATAGGGACTGAGCAATAGTTAAGAGTGGGTTTCCTAACTGGTTATACTGGAGCCTGTTTGGTTGATTTGACGGTCGTTCTGAGCGTCTCACAGGATTTGTGGTGTCATGACTTGGGTGCATTGGAGTATCCTCTGATACCTGTTTGTTACATTCCTTTTCACTGGGTACATTAGTTTCACTCTCACGATCATTGTCCTGGACTACAGGTTCTGTATCTGCTACTGTTTCAAGCTCCTCTTCAGTATGGACTACTGGGTCACTGCCAGGAGTGTCATCACAATCAGGTAGATTCTTGCATTCTGATACACTTTCACATCCAGGCGTATTGTCACTTCCAGGTGAGTTTTCACATCCAGGTACATTGTCGCTTTCAGGTAAGTTGTCACATCCAGGTACATTGTCGCTTTCAGGTAAGTTCTCAGGGTATATCTGTCGTGGGAACTCATAGACTTGCATAAATTTGATTGGCTCTGGGACAGGTTGTTCTCTAAGCCAGTAGACATCCTCATTTTCAGGTTCAGAAAGATCACATTCTTCAGTTTGCTCAGGGGACTGTCGTGTTTTAGGTTTGCAGACGCGATTTGGTGGAGTGGGATTCTCTTCTGTGGGAGCAAGGAACCCGCAAGGTAAGAGAAGGTCACGATGGACTGTGCGCACTGGCCCATTTTTGGTTTCAGGCTTGATGGTGTAGACTGGTAGATCACCAGCTTGTTTGACCACAACATAAATGTCTGTCTCCCACCTATCGGCTAGTTTATGCTTGCCCCTAAGGCGAACAGCTCGCACAAAAACTCGGTCCCCTGGTTCTAGTTTGGAAGGTTTTACACGCATGTCAAATCTGGCTTTATTCCTGTCTGCCATTTTGTTAGCATTCTCTGTTGCTAGTTTGTAGCTTTCTTGAAGGGTTGTTTTCAGCTTCTCCACATATTGCGAGTGGGACTTAAAACTTTTGGTTCGGAAAGGTAGGTTGAACGCGAGGTCAACGGGTAACCTTGGTCGGCGACCAAACATCAATTCATAAGGTGCAAATCCGGTTGTGTCATTCTTCGTACAATTGTACGCATGGACCAATGGCTTTACAAAGTTGCGCCACTGCGTTTTGTCTTTCTGTTCCAAAGTCCCAAGCATACTTAACAATGTGCGGTTAAAGCGTTCTACAGGATTTCCCCTGGGGTGATAAGGGGTTGTTCGAATCTTGTGAATGCCCATGATCTTACAAAGTTCCCTTATTATGTGTGACTCAAAATCTGGCCCTTGGTCACTATGTAAACGTTCAGGGATGCCATAATGAACTATGAAGTGATCCCAAAGGCATTTTGCCACGGTCTGGGCTTTTTGGTTAGGAGTAGGAATGGCTATTGCGTACTTGGTAAAATGATCTGTTAGCACAAGCACATCCTTGGTGTTGCTTTGATCAGGTTCAATGGATAAGAAATCCATACATACCAGTTCGAGTGGTCTGGCGGACTTTATGTTCACAAGCTCTGCAGCTTTTTCCGGAGGGGTCTTTCTCCGTACACAGCGGTTGCATGTTTTGATCCTGTTCTCAATGTCAGCTGCCATACGAGGCCAATAAAACCTTGTTCGGGCAAGATCAAGGGTACGCTCAATGCCTAAATGGCCCATATCATTATGGAGACTGTGGAAAACTGTCTCACGGAGCCCTTCAGGTAAGACAAGCTGATAAGTGACATTGCCGCCATCTTGGCGTCTTCGGTACAGTACTTGGTTGTGCAGTTCAAGACGATTAAGTTCTCGGAGCAACAGGTTTATATCAGGGAGTTCGGTTCTGACTGTAGGTGGAACCTTTTCTCCAGTCTCCATTTGGACAATGACCTCGCGCAAGCAGGGGTCAGCTCTTTGCTCTTGTTTAAGTTGCCCAGCTGACAGATGAGGTACAACTGGAAGACCACCACAGTTATCTTCATTGACAAAGTCATCTGGTAATGCAGTTACAGAGATAGCTAATGAGTGCACTAGAGGGGTAGGTTCATCAGAGAAACTACAACACAAAGGTCTCTCACAGATGGCCGACACCACCTCTTGACTTAAACTGGTCTCTTGCTGTGCCAAATGAGTTTGGGTGAACTGCTGTATTCTGTCAAACTCTTTTTGTGACACAGCATCGTTTAACAACTCACCATGCGGTCGCCTCGAAAGGCCGTCTGCATCAGAGTTGAGTTTGCCTGCTCTATATTGGAGCTTAAAGTCAAAAGTAGACAGGGAAGCTAACCAACGGTAGCTCATTGCATCAAGCTTAGCCTTTGTCAGAACATAAGTGAGGGGGTTACTGTCAGTGATGACAGTGAACTGGTTTCCATAAAGATAATCTGCAAACTTTTCTGTTACAGCCCACTTTAGGGCCAAAAACTCCAATTTGTGGGCGGGGTAACGAGCTTCACTTCTGGACAACCCCCTGCTCGCATAAGCAATGACCCTCGTTTGGCCGTCCTGTTCCTGATAAAGGGCAGCGCCAAGACCTGTAGTGCTGGCATCTGTGTGGAGTGAGTACGGCAGCTTAGGGTCAGCAAAAGCCAAGATAGGAGCAGAAGTGAGCTTCTCAATGATGCCTTTGAAAGCTAGGTCACAAGAAGGAGTCCACCATTCACCAAAGGGTTTTTTAGGGTCATAGTACCCCCTAGGCTTAACTTTGGTTTTCGTGCTCTTACGCAACGGTGGGTATCCTGATGTTAGGTCAGTGAGGGGCTTAACAAGGCTTGAATAGTCCTTGATAAAACGCCTATAGTACCCTGAAAAGCCTAAGAATGAACGGAGTTGCTTAAGGTCTTTGGGCACAGGCCAGGTACTCAGAGCCCTCACTTTCTCAGGGTCGGTCTCTACCCCTTTCTGGGATACTATGTGTCCAAAGTATCGCACAGAAGTTTGAAAGAACTTGCACTTCTCGGGGGAGAGTTTAGGCCCGTACTCCTTGAGGCGGTTAAGAACCTTCATCAAGCGAGTCTCATGCTCCTCTGGTGTCTTAGAGAAGACTATAATGTCATCAAGAAACACCAGCACTTCTTTCAAATTCATATCACCCATGCATCGCTCCATAAGGCGCTGGAAGGTGCTTGGAGCATTTGTAATGCCCTGTGGCATTCGATTGAACTCCCAAAAACCACTAGGACATACAAATGCGGTTTTTGGTTTGTCAGCATCCTCTACTTCGATCTGGTAGTAGCCAGATTTTAAATCAAGGACTGAAAACCACTTGGATCCAGTCAAAGTAGAGAATGTTTCCTCCAAGTTTGGGAGCGCATAAGCGTCCTTTACAGTCTGCAGGTTGAGCTTTCTGTAATCAATACAGAGGCGGACTTCGCCGTTCTTCTTCCGCACCACGACAATGGGCGAAGAGAATGGTGAAGTGGATTCTCGAATCACACCTGCTTGTTGCAGCTCTTGCAAGTGTTTACGAACAGCTTCCAGGTCATTGGGGTGTATGGGTCGTGCTTTGTGTTTGAATGGAGTTTCGTCTATCAGTTTAATGGTGTGCTTGACTTGATCAGTCCGACCGAAATCGAGATCATTTTGTGCGAAAACGTCTGGCATGTTATTGAGTTTTTGCAATATGCGCTCTCTCCATTCAGCGCTGATAGGGGAAGACTCAAAGTTAAAGGCCAAGTTGTTTTTGTGACTGACCTCAGACTGGGGAGGCTTCACTGAATGTTCGTGAAAGAGGACTCTCTGGAATGCATGGATCTCTCCAATCACACACTTTTGAGGGATTGTCACGTCGTGTTCAGATTCGTTGGTGAGAACAACTGGTATCAGGTAAGGTGCTCGCTCAGGTAAGCTGATGAGACTTGGTTTTACTAAGACGCCACTAGGCAAGGTTGAAAAGGATGGGTGCTCTAGCAGCACTGATTTCTCAGTGGTATTGGTTGACATAGTTACTGAGCCTTCTAGGACAACTGTCTGGCCTGCTGGGACCAGCTAAGGGCCTCTGTTGTACAGGGTTGCTAGGCCAAGGCTACTGTCTTGGGTCTGTTTGTGTCTTAACTCCAGGACTTTTAGCACTGCCTTATAACCATTTGAAGTGGGGGGCTGCAGTCCGGGACATGCTTCACTATACAACTCATAAAGCACATCTAAGGTGTTGGTCCCAATTAACACTGAGGACTGGGAAGTAGCTCGAATATCTGGTACAACGAGGGCAAGTGTTGACACATCAGCTTCAATGCCAAGGAACTCTTTTGGAAAGGTGACGTTCATTTCAATGTAACCTAAGTAAGGTACTGACTGGCCATTTGCTCCTTCGACTTCGAGCAAGTCAAAAAGTGGTTTGATCTCATGACTGGACAAATGTTGTTCATAATATGACTGAGGGACCGTAGTCACCTGGGAGCCAGAATCTAGTAAGCTGTTAACAGTATTACCATTAATCTTCACTTGGGCTGTGCATCTACTGCCGATTAAGCCTCGAGGCAGTTTGAATCTGTCAGTTTTAGTATGCGAATTTAAAGTGGCACGCTGTTTAGTGGGCACATTTGGTTTGGTTTCAAAGGGACGGTTTGACTCCGTGTCAGCCTCTGTTTGTCCCACAACAGAGGCAGACTTCAGTTTAAAGAGGGGGAGCCGCTATGCTGACTGTCCCATATTTGTCTTTTCACTTTTAGCTCTCTTCTTTTAGCTCCCACCAAGGCAGGGTTTGGCTCAGAGTCACAGTTGGCAACAATATGTCCATCCTCCCCACAGCGAAAGCAATACCAGGGCTTGGGCCTTGTACTAGAGCGGCTGTGGGAAGGGGAGTTGGGTTCAGGTTTTGCATCGTCAGGTTTTGTTGTTTGGATTTTCTTAGGTACTGTCAGTTTCTTTTGTTTCACAACTGCTGCTAATTGGCTTTTTAAATCAGCAACTTGTTTCTTTAGATCATTTAGGGTACTTGAAACTGTTTCAGAAGAGTTAATTTTTGTTTCAGTGGCTGTTTGTTCATGGGAGACTGCTTTTTGTTTTGCAGCACTAAAGTGTTTTCTCATTCTTTCGTTTTTAACGTCTTGTCTGTTCTCTGCAGTACGGAGAAGGAGTAACAGTTCTGCAAATGTGGGCAGATTTTTATCTTTTAAGTCTAACTGCAGTTCAGTCAGCAGGTTATCATCCCAACAGCCTCTCTGGAACTGCTTTAGGAGTTGTCGGTCTGTTTCTTTGGGGTCTACACCACCCCTGCGCACTGCAAGACTCAGCGCCACCTGCAGGCGATGTAAGTAAGCAGATGGTTTCTCCCCAGGATCCTGCAGGGTGCTCATGAATCGCACTAGCAGTTCCTCACCATCCTCAACAGTGCCAAACGCTGACTCAAGCAGCCTAAGATAGTCAGCATGTGATGCGTCCGGCCCAAGAGGCCGAACAACATCTGACGCTGGAGCAAGAAGGCTCTCAAGAATTTTTCGAGTTTTTTCCAAGTTGGAAAGCAATGAATCTCCCATCATCAAATCAACATGGGAACGCCATGTCTCATAGTCAACTTCAGTGTATGGTCTAGGATTCTTTCCAGAGAAAGCTCTCAACCTAAGGGTGGAATGATTATTAGGTGTCTTCTCTGTAGTTTTGACAACATGTTCAACCACGATTCTCTGCACCTCAGGTGAGATTAGATCAGTTTGACTTAACATGTGAGGCGTCTGGTTGGGTTTCAAGGCACTTGGATCAGGGCTCTGAAAGAGCTTAGGTGAGTGGGGGGTGTCAATGTGGTGTGTAGGGAAACCAGCACTTAGTGTGGGTTCTGTGTCACTATTTGGACATGGGTTTGCAGCTGCCTCAACAGACCCCATGGACTCTTCAAATTTTGACATCACCTCCCGTAACACCTCTTCAAAATCCTTCCCACTTAGTTTGGCTAAACCCTTTAGTTCAGCGAGGTAAGTGTCGGTAACACTGCCCCCTACAGTTGTTGTGTAAACATCTGTTAAGGCACGGATACAATATTTGACATCCGGATCATCAGCTGATGGGTAGAGGTAAGGCAACACAGGTGCTAACTGTTGAACAGCTAAACCAGAGGTAAATTCCACAATCTGATTCTGGTAAAACTCAGATGAGCTATCCTCAACGGTTAGTGTCCTATTTATCGAGCCACATTGCCGTAAGTATTCAAAAACCTCATTGTCTTTTTCTGATCCTGTTACACCGCTAATAATGACTGCATTTGGTATCTTAACACCTAACTTTGAGATGAAATCCATTGCAGCAATGCGTTTACAAGTTTGTTTCAATCGTTATTCCACTGTTGTTACACAACTCTAGGCTCCTGGCTGGCTCGCCACTTTTTGTTTATGTAACCCTCGTGTAACCACCTTGACAACTCACAGGGTAAGTTACCCTGAGATCCCGCACCAATGCAGGTAAGTTGGGCCGATCAGAAGAGCTAGAATTCGTGAAGGAGCCTAGGTGTGAACAACTGTGGAAGCAGGCACAGGTTGTGGGAAACAACATTTAATAACAAAAGATTATGAAACCAAAATACATACAATATATGAACTGCACACGTTCTCTTTTTCTTTCGAAACCCACAACATGGAAAACAACACAAGGAAAATAAAACAAAATAAAATTAACAGACCAAAGGGGAAAGTCTCTTTGTTCAGTTCTTTGTTACAATGTCTGTCAACGGTGTATGTAATGTTCCAGTCACAGTGACCAGTCGGGTCACTGTCTACCGTTTAGTTGATCCTTGGGCTGGGCTCGCCATCAAACTCGGGAGATACAATCCACTCTGCGCCGAAACACTCTGGGTCCAAGAGGGCACCAAACACACATACAAAAAACCTGACCGATGCCGCACGAGGCTACTGGGTTTTCCAAACTCCAATCCGCTCGCACCGGGAGTCTCTAAAGTTTGGCAAGCATGACATTACCATTCGGAACCTCCTCATTGGCAAAGCGATTATTTAGGATGTCTCTTTCTAACCAGTTTCCAAGTTTATTCGCTATTTTCCAAGTTTTTTCTTCAGGCTAACCGCAGAAGCAACAGTAGCATGGAGCTGTGTCTGTGTCTGACGCAATCCGAGCAGACTCCCTGCACCGCGCAGCGGGAGGGCGGGACAACCAACCTCATTGGCTGATGTGATACCAGATCATGCCAGCTATTGGTTGGTCAAACCATCACTAAAACTACTATTAAAGGTGTATGGCACAATTTGTAAAGATTTTTAACACTTTTTACATATATTTATGAACTTATTTAAGAACTTGGTTTTAAATATTAACTTATAACTTTTTAAGCTCATTGTAGAATAAGCTATTAAATCAATATTCATTCATTCTCGCATGTGTTTTTAACACTGGGTTACACACTCATATTCACCCAGGTCCATTTAATATGGAAAATATTTTTAAAAATTCATAAAAAATAAGCATAGGAAGTTGACATGAAAATCTCAACAGATTCTGCTTCTGGACGACCCCCTCTGCATGTGTGTAGGTTGACGTGGAATTCTCAACAGATTCTGCTTCTGGCTGACCCCCTGTGCATGTGTGCAGAGTCCCATCACAATTTACTCTAGGATTCCACAGAGATTGAAAGTGTAAAACACTCATTTTACACAAGAACAAGAAAACATATATAAATCAAAAGCAACTACTGGTTATTTTTGTTCTGTTGTACAGAAGTCGGCAACAAAGGACGAGCATTACCATAAAGCTTAGGGTAGAAGCGCAAGAAAATTTAAGCGGCGGCTGATCTGCGGCTGGCTTGACCACGGCTCACAATTGACGGCTCACTTGAGCGCGGGGAGCCTTCCTGCATGAATTTCTTCCGGATGAGGAACAGGACCTTGCTTCGCTCCAGGATCTCCTTCGGAAACTGATTGTTGATGCTTAAGTCTTAATTTATTTTAATGTATGCTCTAAGTCAGGCCTATTCAATTACTTTTTCTTCTGGGCCAGATTTGAAAATTTTGAGATGCCATTGGTCCGAAGACCTCTACTTATATTATTTCTTGAGATTTAACTCTAAATATGCTAACACCTGAACTAAGTCATAAAAATAAATAAAGGAATTCACAATAAAGGCTTTATACTGCATCATTTATTGATGAGCAAAATAATTCAAGTGCATTGCAAATTTTAACATTTGGTCCAAACCTTGACCAGAATATTTTTTAACAAGGCATCTATTCACCACACATATGTTTAATAATAAAAAAAAATGTAATAATAACAACTTTTTGCAACAGTAAAGTCTTCTATAACATTTTAGATGTATTTGCAAAAGTGCATTTGTTGAACTAGAAAGACCAACTGATGCAGTGCATTAAATATTTCAACAACAGAAACTGCACCAAGTGAACACTTAATAACTGTAAAATTAAAGCTTCTTCTGCATATTCAAAGTAATGCTGACTTAATGAGTTCAGTCTTAGAGTTCAGTCTTTGGGGTAAAATAAACAGATTTATCAGTCCAAGCAGGGTTAAAACTGCGATTTTCATTGTCAATTTTACGTTTTTGACCTGTCAGTGATATATTTTTGGCGGTTGTCGCACTTGGAGAGAGTATTCTGGGCTGGCGTTGCTAGTGGTGCGTTCAAGTACAAGAGGAAGGGCGGGAATTTTTCAAACTGTCACAGCAAATATGATTTAAATGCGTTTTTGCAGCTTACGTTGGGTCAGTCAGGGGGTGGGCCAGTCAAAGGGGGTTCGCGGGCCGGATGTGGCCCCCGGGCCGCTAATCGAATAGCCCTGCTCTAAGTTTATTTGGCTTTACAGAGCATTTGCTTATTTCAAGTTATCTTAGTGTGTTATACAGGATCACAATTCATTGTATGCAGAAAATTTGATGGATGTATCAGGGGCAACTCAGGGGTTTGGTGTCTTGTCCAAGGATACTTCGACATGCAGACTAGAGTAGGCAGTGAATCGATCTTCTGATTGGTAATGACCCACTCTAACTCTTGATCAGCTGACCTGTATTGCTGCTGCTCTGTGTGGATTTAGACAACTGAATTTAACAAGCTGTAACCCAATATTTCATGACCTATCTTGGCTGATCCTCTACACTATCCTCTACTACACTGAAAGTATACTGTTTATACTGTCTTTATACTGACAGTTTGCAGTTGGTATAAAAGTTGAATTCAGTGAATGAATCTAAGCACCATCAACTTAAATTCAAACTACACTTGCTACACTTTATATAACCTAACAATGAGCATGAACACCACAGCCATGTACCCCAGTCCAGCACAGAGCTTTACTGTAAAATCACCACAGTACAGCAAGCTAACCTGTTTATCCTATTTTCACTCCCCCTCTGTAGCGTTAGCTAGACGCTGAAGTACTGCAACCACAACTTATGGACATCTGCACTCGGTCCAGCCCACTTTTACCCCTGACCACAGCACAATAAATGATACCTAAATTATATGGTTTTTACCTCTTTCATCTCTTTGTATGTGATAAACTTTGGGGATGGATACACCAGTACGATTATCCCTTAATGTGTTGTTATTCCTCCATTTAAGCTCAAATTGGTTTGATGTTTGAAGGCGCGCAGTGACCAGAAATAAAATCTTCCCTCAGATGAGTTAAACCTAAAGTAATGAGCCTGTTTTGAAAACGTAAGGAGTAGAAAGTATAGATATTTGTGTAAAAATGTAGGGAGTAACTAAAAGTACTCAAGTAAAGTACAGAGACCTGAAAAATCTACTTAAGAATAGTGACCAAGGGCCTAGAAATTAGTTTAATATTGGAAATATTGGAAACCTGATAGATCCGTAAATACTCTGAGCAAAGCATAAAAAAGATGCTCTCTGATCTTTTACTTTCTTATTTTTCAAATGTTTCTTGTAAAAATAGTGTTGTGTACACCTATATTATTGCATGCATAATTTATATATGTATATGTTTTATAATCATAAGACATGGGCAAACCACCAAACAAAATGGCTTGAGTCTTTATCAAGCATAATGACCATGTCATTCCAGGGCTGTATGCTTACTTTACCAGGTGGCCACACTGGTACTAGCAAGCTAAATATTTCAGAAGCACAAAAATAATTTAGTAGCACACACAAGTGCAAAGTTTGATATGTTTTATTGCTTGAAAACATTTAATACTGGTCAAAAATATATTTATGTAGGTTGACTGGCAATATAACTAGTTCTTTAATTAAACAACATTCTGACATGAAAGAACCCTCACAAATATGTAATGAAGAAATTATTCACTTTTTAATATCAACCTTAAGTAAAAAAAAAACAAAACAAACAAAAAAAAAATTATTAAAATATGCCTATTCAGTTTGAAACTGTTTATTTGGCCAACAAAAACAAAATCTAATAAAGAAAAATAAATATCAATTAAAATAATAATACCCAACAAAAATTAATAAAAGTGATACCTCTTACATGTAATAGACAAGCTGTGTGCCTCACTGACAACACAGTGTGCTACAGCCCTGCATTTTAGTGGCGAGCAATGCTGCAAGATTTGGTATTGATTCGATATAATACAACAGTGCCAGTATCACCAATACTGATACCAATACTTTTTAATAATTATGAAGAATTTTCATGAAGTTTATGTGTTTTGTGATTTTTACCTTTGGGTCATTAATTAGTTAAAACCCAGGATAGAATTGTGTTATTTTTCCCCATATATACGTGTCCTTGTAATGCCAGATGAGAGAGAAAAAAAACAGAAACGGGAGAAAATAGGAAAAGGGGATTGCGAAAACAGAGCAAATGCACATAAATCACAATGGTTCAGCAACTGCTGCACTTGTAAAAAAGATAAAACAACAGACAGAAAAAAATACCTAAAAAAATGCATTTATAAGGAATAAACAAAATAGAAACAAAGCATGGCTGCAAAAACCAACAATCCTGCTATGCCGTGCTTGCATGAGTAAGCAATAGCTGCTCTTTAACTTCCTCCACCCACTGGAACACAAACCTGGGTAATCAGGACCCTGCAACACTGGGCAGAAAACATTCCCTCTAAGGCAGAAGGGAAAAAAAGCACTTAAAACATGTGGTTATCACAACTGGGCTTTCATCAAATCGTGCTTTCATCCCTATGTGGCAGGCTTGTCAGAGAAATTTAGGAGAATTTTCTCCAAGCATGATAGGGAAGTAGACTTCAGACCTAGTCACACTCTAAGACAATCCCTTGTCCCAAGTTCATCCCAGTGGCAAATGTTCCAAACACAAGCTAAGCAACATAGTGTATGCTGTGCAGTCCAGGGAGGAGTGCTTGGACCTCAAACATTGGAGAAACCAAACAGCCACTTCACAAACACACTTCATAACATTGAAAAGCCACCTCAACAAGACAAGACTCAACTATACATCTACACCTAAAGGATAAAGGGCAATGTTTTGATGATGCCAGTGTTCACATTTTGGACTGGGTCTGAGGTGCCGTTTACACGAAGCCGTTTTCACTGGAAACGGTGTCGTTTTGATGCGTTTCAGCCTTTCGTTTACACGATGGCGTTTCAGAAACGATCCGCGTTTACACGAGGACATGTGAAACGATGAAAACGATGTAGTTCCCATGCCAGGCCACAAGTTGGCGTTAGTTTTCTCTTTGCAGTTTGTTTATGCAAGACGCGCATGCGTGGAGTGACACAGTAGGTAGTGCGGCAAATTGTTCATTACTTACAAAACGGCCAATGTGAGAGGTTTTGTGTGGACCGATGATGAGGTTGGATCGCTGCTGCACACAACGCTGAATTACAAAACGGTAAAAACACAGGAAAAGCATAAGAAGCACTCGTGAATCCGCGAGTACTGTTTATCAGTTTGCGCGTGCGCGAAAAACTGGCCGTCGCAACCATAGTGCGCATGTGCGAGTCGAGCGTTTTCAAATCACCCCGGTTTCAAGTGTTTACACGAAAACGCAAGCCGGTGCGTTTCTGAAACGCTCCACTCTGGACCCCGTTTCTGAAACACATCGTTTTCACTCTGTTGTCGTGTAAACAGAAGGGCGAAACGCATCAAAACGACACCGTTTCAAAATGAAAACGGTCTCGTGTAAACAGCACCTGAAAGAGATGGTTTGAAAGAAGAGTAAAAGAAGCCATCTATGTCCACTGCGAATGAACAGAGGTGGTAGATTATGACACCAACTGTCCCCAATGCAATCCTGAGCTCCCTTCCCAGGTGTCTTAACCCCCATTCACACCTTTCTTCAGGTGACCTCAATAGGTCACTTGATAAAATGCCCACTTGGGGGAAACCACTGTGAGACTTTGCCCAGTTTCACAGATTGTAATGACCCAGGCCTTTTTTTATACCTTTGCACATAATTATTCAAATAAAAATAGTGGGTCAAGGACCACCTACAGGGGGAGACCCCCCACTGGGGTTTAAATACCTGACTTTGCACAATTTGGTTTTAGAACTGAAGAAGCCTATCGGATGAGAGGTGAAACGTCTTCAGTATACTTAAAGAAGTCCAGTTGGGTTTTTTTTCCAAGCTCTAGAGACTACAGTAATATTCAGTCAATGAAAAGCTACAATGGGCTTTAACGCAAATAAATAAATAAATAAAAACTAGAAGCACTCAGAGAGCGCAAACCTCCGCCAAGGCCATAGGGTCACTGACGCTGTATTACGTGTATCTAAATACTGTGAAATAATCTTTAATCTTTCCCAGACAACAATAACCCCCTATCCCGCAGTAGTGAAGAATCCTTAAAAAAATTCCTGGATCCAAATCGTGATCCGGATCACCGCCAAAATTTCATCACTTCTTTCTCTTGTCATTTCCAACCACTCCACAAAATTTCAGCGAAATCCGTTCATAATTTTTGGAGTAATCCTGCTGACAAACAGACAGACAGACAAACAAACCAACGCGACCGAAAACATAACCTCCTTGGCGGAGGTACTAAAACACGAATAAAAGCCAACACTCCTGTGTGACATGCAGAGCATTTTATTGAATTATTCTGCACTGCCCTCTAGTGTCAAAAAATTGTAACCGCAACTTGAAACGTCATCAACCATGCGCCACAATCTGGCACGCATGCGCAAGAGTGCGGGAGCGTACAAAATTCAAACTGTATGGCGGGCAGTTGAAGTCTGCAGAGGAAAAAAAGAGAAGACAATAGATTTAGTCGTGAGAGTTTGATTCAAAGTGTTTAGAAAATGACAAGCACTTTGAAGGGAATTACTCTTAAAGGAAGCGCGGAGCTAGTGGCTGAGTTCTTTTGTAAGTATTCGTGTTAAGTCTTTTTAGTTACTCGTTTGCGACACGCGTGCACTAATAGGGCCTAAGTAGTGCCCGATAGCGTATTAGCATCAATACAGCATTGATGCACTTAGCACGGCAAGCAGAGCTCCAATTTATTAAAAATTAATAATAAGAAAAAAGTATATTTACGCGTAACTTTTCCTAAGACAGCCAATTCGCATTTTTAGGCGGAATAATTTGTTTAAGTTACACGATATCTGTTCATGTAGTTATTCGTCCATCCATTTTCTTCCCAAACCTACATTTTTGTCGCTTGTTCAGTTAGCAGATATATTTGTTAATTATCACTTAGTTTTCTCTCAAGTTACTAGATGCGTTTGTGCTAATTCGTCTTCTGTGTCTTTCTCTTTTGAATGACGTAAGCCGCTAAACTTTACTGTGTCGCTAATGAACACTGAATTTCCTTTTATTTGAACTGTTTATTTCCCCCCTTTTCCTTAATAGCTTTCGGCATCAACAGCATCCTGTATCAGCGGGGCATCTATCCTCCTGAGACGTTCACCAGAGTCACCCACTATGACATGAGCCTTCAACTCACTACCGACCCCAAGCTGAAGAACTATTTGACCAACGTGGTGTCTCAGCTTAAAGGTAGTCTCAGTACTGGGCTTTTCCACTCACGTGACATAACGATGGAGAAAGTGAAAAGAGTTTTGGAACTGAATGAGTTCAGTTGTGGTTTGGGGCTTGGAGGCTTTTTTTTAAAGCTATATCTTCAAGCCTGTTGGGGAATTTTAGGTTAGATGATAGATATGCTGGATTATGGCAAGAAATCTTAAATCAGTTATTTTTTTTGTCACTATCAGAGGTGACAAAAGTGCAGACATTCTTTACTTAACCTCCTGATACCTGAGCTCCTGTTGGCAATGCATTTTTAATTTCTCCTAGATATGTGATTAGATGGACCTGATATTTATATTTCAACCAAGCTTCCTATTTGAACAGGAAGGTGTTACATGGTTGCTACATACTTTAGTGAAGGAAAACAAATGTCCTCAGATGTGGACAACGGGATTATTTTATAGCATAACGAAACAAAAACAACATGACTTAAGAAAGTATAAAACACTATTGAGCTTAATAAAATATAAGGTGCAGCGAAGCCTAAATGTAATGTCCCTATATGTGGATGCAGGAGGTTAAGTAGAACTACAGATGCTTGTTTAAAAAAAAATATATATATATATATATTATGGTAAAAGTTATCAAGTTTGGATTTAACTTCTTCACTCAAGTTTAAAAAAAAAAAAAAAGTACAGGCTCTGAAATGTACTCAAAGTAAGAAAGTAAAAGTAGCTCACTGAAGGACATTTCTACCAACTACTTTTGCATAAAGCTAACTGAACCTGTGATATTGGCATAATATTACATGAGATCCAATCTAAACTCTAATTAATGTACTCGGCTCAAATCTGTTATGTAAGACACAAGCAGTGAAAGTGAATTAAATACCCCACTATTTTCTGTTGCCTGTAGAGGGTGACTCTGCCTCCACACCTATACACTTGACTTAACCTAACTGTGACCATGAACACACATTGTGCACTAGTCCTACACAGAGTTTTACAGTACAGCAAGTTGAGCTGTTTATCCTGCACTAAACTGCTGAGTATTTTCAGCAACCTTTGAGTAACACAAAGATGGCATCCCTCAGTTTGTTTTGCAGGATGTTTCACAATATGAAAAAAAACGTCACATCATATACACTTCATATACACCGATATGTGATTCAGAAAGTGGGGACATGTAAGATTTGAATTATCAGTTTATAAAATGTGACTACGCAGTCCTTACTATTAAATATAACCTATCTTCTTCCTCTTTTTTTCTGTCTTTCTTACTTCTTTCTTCATCTGATTGAACTTCTCTTTCATTGTTTTCTCTTCCTGAGAAATAGAGCAACTGTACATTTAGCTACCAGACACACTGTGACAAACTACATACAAGCAGTTTTTGTGATGGTTGATCTTGGAACTGATGGAAACATTGCCTTTGCAAAAACACGTTTATGCTTGCTCCGCTTCTGTAGTGCTAGCTAGATGCTGAATTTCTGTGACCACAACTTAAGGACATCTGCACTTGGTTTAATGTTTAAGAGGAATGCAGTGCTGTGAAGTAAACTTCCCCTGGATGAGTAAACCTAAAGTAACAGAAAGTAACAGTAAAGTTGTCAGAAAAATTAATACCTGAAAATTCTACTTGAGTACAGTAACAAAGTATTTCCACTTCATTACTTCCCACCTCTGGTCACTATGAAGATCATGATTATTTAACATGGTTACTCATAAATTTTGGAAAATAGATTTATTGAACTTTTAGAAAAAGAAGAAACTTTTTTTTTTAAATTTGGCATGAACTGATATAAACTTCAATCAGCTTGGTGGGGAGTAAATTTGGACTTTTATGGCGAGGCAAAAGTAAATCTACTCAAGTTGATCTACTGAAATGCAAAACAAGGGAACTATTGTGAACAATACGTGACTTTCTTTTTTTTTTTTCTTTTTTTTTTGCTACTGCTTTTTAGAGAATTTAACTCAATAAATGAAGTTATATAATAATCTGTGATGTGTAATTGCTGAGTAGGGCCACAAGGTGGTTCTTTGCGTTCCTGTTGAGTAAAACCTACACAGTGGTTCCCAAAGTCAAGAGTGCTGCAGCCCACTTAAGAAACAGAAAATCCCTTGCTGTCGAAATATGAATATATGTGAATCTTGTATAGAAAGCACTTAAGCTTAGAAAGAAGTGCTTGTGTTAATGGGGGCAGGGTGCTAGCCAGCGGCTGATTGCCCAGCGCTGCGCCATGCTAAGGTGGTCTTGCACCGAGCTGAGAATTTCACCGGTTTGCTATTAGAACTGTTTCATCACTGCAATTAGAAAGTGGGCGCGCGCCCCACACAGTCCACCCTGTCGCCGATGATTTTATTTTATTTTTTTTTAATTTCTCTTGCTAGATCGCTGCACTATAGTATTATTTCACCACATTTTGCAATCTACCACCAGTCATGGCCAGTTTTATTCACAATGTGTTCACAATTCGCCATCTCACGACGGTCCTGTTCATGCTTGATTTTGCGGGACAATATAGAGACCGGCTGTGTCCCTGTAAAGGTTTTAATGGTTAAAGGAAAAAGCGCTGCTGTTTTGGACACTAGAAAAAATGTTTTCTTTCGCTCTACCTGAGCTCACATTTTGGTAATGGCTCTGTGCTTGCTGTCCTTGTGCAGACATACCACATGTAAAACAGCTGCTGTGATTATCAGTGTACAAAAAAGTTAATTTAATTTATTTTATTTATTAATTTTTTTAGCTGTGAAAACCACACACAATTTTTACAACATAAAATACAAACATAAGCTGTAAATTTTAAAAGCTCATGTAAACAAAGTTGTATACAACTATTCATATTAAAATGCAAGCAAAGCGTCAGGCAATTTTTGTGCAACTATGTCCAAAACAATTACACAAATTGTAATTTTCAAAAACAGTCCCTGTCCACAACAAGACAGAGGGGCACATCACATTCGCTATCGATGTCGCCGTCTGGCTTTCACCACCTGTTCACTATCCTTAAGGATGGGGGGGTGGAGCCTATCCCAGCTGTCATAGGGTGAGAGGCAGGGTACACCCTGAACAGGTCGCCAGTCTGCCTAACGCAGAGAGACAAACAACCTTTCACACTCACATTCACACCTGTGGGCAATTTAGAGTAGCCAATTAACCTAACCCCAGTAAGTGCATGTCTTTGGAATGTGGGAGGAAACCCACGCAAGCACGGGTAGAACATGCAAACTCCACACAGAGAGAGGGAGAGATGGAATTGAACCCAGGCCTTCCAGATGGTGTTCTAACTGTGAGGCAGCAGTGCAAATAATACAGTAATTAGAATTTTCAAATTGTCCCTTCCATGACATGCAAAATACTGTGGAATGCCCCTAGACTTAAAGATCCTCTCTCTGTCATGACAACACTTATTTCAGGATGTTTGCTCTTTGTGTGTTGCAGAGTGGCTGTTCGAGTGCACTGTGCAGAAGCTGGTGTTGGTGATCACATGTCTGGAAACCAACGAGGTGCTTGAGAGATGGCAGTTTGACATTGAGTGTGACAAGTCATCCAAAGAGAGCAGGTCAGTACATCAATTAGTCTTGGGTATGAGTTTTTTTTTTTTTTTTAATAAGACTCCACACTAAGTCTACTTTTCTCATAGTTTATGAGATTGACCGTTGTGTTGAAGTTTTGTGTTGTCTGTGTGCAAATATTTGAAGACAGAATTCCTCAGACTCAAGTCTGTTCATGGTTGGTTTGTTTTATTTGCAGAGTAATCTAATTCCAGCATGTGGCATGTTATGCTTATACTACCCACACTGTTCCTTTGAGTGGGGTGATATTTTATATATATATTTTTTTTTTCTGTTGTGGAATTTTTCCCAATAAACAAGCAGTATGTTTGTGTACTTAAAGTCTGATACACAATCTGAAGAGCTTGAAAGGCAACTGGATTTCTCCAATTTTTTTCAAGATGTTTCACCTCTGATCCAAGAAACCTTATTCAGTGACGGGTGGAGAGTCCCAGGTATTTCATCCCTAGTGGGGGTTTGTCATGACATGAGCCAGACAATCGGTCATACCAACAGGGGTTTTTGGGTGAAACAACAGTGAGACCATGCCCCACCCTATCATGTCTGCCTGGGAAGGGATCGCAAGACTGCACTGTAGGTGCCTGACAGCTGGTGTCCAAAATATGAACAATGACTTCCTCAAAAGAGTGTCCTTTTAGGTGCAGAAGCACAGCTGAGTCTTGTGCTGTTGAGGTGGCTCCTCAATGTTGTGCAATGCATTTGTGGAGTGGCTGTTTGGCATCTCTAATGCAGATGGCCAAGCACTCCTCACTGCACAGCATACACTATGGTGCTTAGCTTGTGCTTGGGGAGTTTTGCCCTTGGGAATTAGCCAGTTTTTGTCTAAGGGTATGGATGGGTCTGAACATGTTTTGGCTGATATGAAAAATTTGATATGAAAAATTCAATACAATCGTCAGGCAGCCACTGACTTTTTTGGGGGGAGATTTTTGTAGTGCCTCTACAAAAAAAACTCCTGCCAGGAGGTTGCTCTCCTGTTTTTCCTCATAACTGAGCCATTAGCTTGCTCTAAATTAGGAGTTAGCTTTGTCAGGCTAAGTGTCTGCAGTCTTGGATGGTTTTTCATTTCATTAAGTCAAAGGTCAAAGTCGGCTTTATTGTCAAATCTGCAATATGTACAGGACATACACAGGATCGAAATTGTTACTGTCAGCCCCATGGTGCAACAATAGACAATAACTATAAACGGTATACCTTTCACAAACATCAATAAACATTAGCATAATAAATAAGAAAAATTAGATCTCCTAAGTTGTAAGAATATAGCAGTATAAATATATAAAGGTATAAAAGTATATACGTAAGTATAGAGGTCCTGGCATTGACATCTGAGTAAAGCGATGTATATTATGAAGTGAATTTACACATTATATGTATGGAGACCCTGATAATGATATACAGTAAAGTGACATGCAGTGTATTAAGGCTGATACTAATATAAACATTGCTGTAAATATAACAGTAGTGTAAATGCAAACAGTAGTACAATTGTAAACAGTAGTGCAATTTGAATGGGCACATGAACTTGAGCTGAGTGAGTAACCAGTCTCAATGAGTTCAGTGTGAAATTTTGTTATCTGAAAATGTGTGAAAGTTTGTGGGTTAAGGTGGTAAAAGGGGGCAGAGCAGGCAGAGAGTTAAGCATCCTGACTACCTGATGAACGGAGCTGTCCCTCAGTCTACTGGTTTGAGCCCAGAGATTCCGTAGTCTCCTCCCTGATGGCAGCAGGGAGTGTGATGCTGGATGTGTTATTGCCGACCCATAATGCCTGTGGTCTCCCAGTCAGGAAGTCTAACATCCAGTTACACAGTGAGCTGTTCAGCCCCAGACTGTCTAGTTTAAGAATGAGCTGTTGGGGGATGATGGTGTTGAATGACGGGCTGAAGTCAATGAACAGCACTGACATAAGAGCCCATGGTGTCTAGATGTGTGAGGGCCATGTGGAGGGCAGTGGAGGTCGCATCGTCAGTCGAGGGCCGATACACAAACTGGAAAGGGTCCAGGGAGGCAGGAAGGATGGATTTGATGTGTTTCATGACTAGCTGTTTCAAGCACTTCGTCAGGATGGGGGTGAGTGTCACCGGATGGTAGTCATTTAGGCAGGAGGGTGATGCCTTCTGTGGGACAGGGATGATAGTGGTAGCTTTGAAGCAGGTGGAGACCATGGCCTGACTCAGCGAGATGTTAAAGATATCCGTGAAGACAGCTACAAGTTCCCCTGCACAGTCCCTCAACACACGACCGGGTATGTTGTCAGGACCAGGAGCTTTCCAGACGTTGATCTTGCTGAATGATTGCCTTACGCTCCCTGGGGACAGCGTCAGCACCTGGTCACCGGGAGAGGGGGGGATTTCTGTGCAGGTGTTAATGTAAGGTTGCTTGTATGAATGTCTGAGTGAATGAATGCAAACGTGTTGTATAAAGTGCTTTGGGTGCTCAAGTACGCTATTTTCCCACCGCCGAGGAACCGGTTCGCGTGCCAGTGCCCGTGCTGTTCCCAATGAACTGGCAAAACGCTTAAGAACGGGCCCGCGTTACCACCGTGTGTGAATTGCTCCTTTACGTATGAGCGTGGGCGGGTCCTCGTCTGGACACGGAAGCCGAAGCGCACAAACGTGGGAGAGCACGCTCCTCTTTTTTGTGCTGCAAATACGGTTTACGGTCCAAAGCGAACTACTGCAACATCTGTGTGCAGCACAGAGGTAAACACAGTGATCAGAGCAAGACGACAAGTACGCATTTTGTGTCCTTTTATCTGTGATATGAACTGATACAAAGCAGCAAGTTCAGCCTTAGAGCCCAACCTAATTCACAGCCGTGAAAATCGCTTCGCTTTTCTCATGTAATACACATGTAATATGGTAGAAAACTTGATGTTGAGTCACGCCCTTCTGCCACTTTCGTCACGCGTTCGTGGTTCGAGACCAGCTAGTTTGCGGGGCCGGAATTGAACCCGTTTTTCGGCCGAGCACCGAGTGTTTCGGCGGTGGAAAACCTGCCTAACGGTTCAAATTACGGCACGGGCTTTGGAACCCTGTTGGTGGGAAAGAGGCCGTAGAGTAGAAAAGCACTTGTGCATTTATCATTGATAGTGCATTTATCATTGAAGCTAGCTTCTGACTGCAGTTCAGTTTGTTTTTGTCAAACACCACATGCAGGTGTTGTTAATCTACTGCACTGTCGCTGAACTTTATTGTAGATTTTGAGTTTTGGAGTTTGTTTTTCTTTGTTTCTCAATGTTGATGATCATGTGTTCTTAATGTTACACACATTTAGCACATAGTGCTGCTGTCTTGTGAACAACTGGTTGATGAATACATTTTTTTAAACAGTATCTTTTGTCAAGTTTTTATTACACAATAGTTACTCTTGAATCTTGCACCTGACAAAGTATAAAAAAATAATAATACTAAAACTAATGAAAACTAAAACTAAGGGTTAAGCTTAAAATAAAAACTAATAAAAATGAGCAAAACCACTCTGAAAACTAACTAAAACTAACTGATTTAGAGAAAAAAGTAAAAACAAACTAAAATTAAACTATAATGTAGAACTTTTATAACCCTCGTGTACAAACATCTCAGTTCCACAACAATTGAAAAAAATATATTCCACACTGTCGAGTGTTTCTAATTTCTGCCTTACACAGGTAGGCAACAGTAAAGTTTAAAAAAACCAAAAACAAAACAAACACACCCCTGGTTATAAGCAAAGATCTGAATTTGTGTACTAACAGGCTTGTTTGTTTTTTTTGTTTTTTTGTTTGTTTTTTTGCAATAAGATGCTTGAACCCAGTCACTTTAAAAGAAGGAATTTAAGGAAAGGAAAAAATTTTGTCTGAAGAATCCTATCAATCCTATGATTTAAACTTGTTTAGATGAGCAGCTATCACCATTCACTCTCAGATGACTTTTGTTTCATAAATTATGCATGTTAACGGAGTTCTCATGTGTCACCCTCAGTGTTCCCAGAGAGAAGTCCATTAAGACCATTCAAGATGAGATCCGCTCTGTCATCAGGCAGATAACAGCCACCGTTACTTTCTTGCCCTTGCTGGAGACACCATGTGAGTAACAAGACTTGACCTTTGAGCCCTCAGTGTGGTAATTGTCTAATAATTTTGACCTTAACACCCACTTCCCTCTTCAGGTGCTTTTGACCTCCTGGTTTACACAGACAAGGACCTGGTGGTTCCAGATAAATGGGAAGAATCAGGGCCACAGACTATTGATCAATCAGAGGAGGTGCGTTTACGCTCTTTCACAACCTCAATCCACAAGGTGAACAGCATGGTGGCATACAAGAAGAACGACTCAGTTTGAACCTCTAAACCATGTAAGCTGTTATAGCACCAACCACTGATCGGTATAGAAAACCAGTAGATGTGAACTCTGTTAACATGCCCTGTCCTGCTTAACTGCCTGCACCTGGATGGACAATGAGAACCCACTTTCCATTTTTGAGTTTCACTGTGTTGTATATGTCAATGTGATAAAGACGTGCAGGCAATGTGTTCTGTCTACATTGATGTAAATATTTCTCCTGTCTTAGCAAACAACTGTCTTTTCTTTAGTGTTTGCTAAGCTTTCAGTCTGTTTTAGAAGATAGTAGTATATATGTTCAGCTTTTATAAAATGTAATAAATAAAAGCCTTTTGCTTTTTGCCAAAGAAGTGTTTTTGTAGTTTTTGTAGTGGTAGTAAAGGTTATTTGGTAGCATTATAGAAAATTCACTGCTCGAAAAAAAGTAAAACAATTTGAGTATGTTAAACTTCTGGGGGTTTTGATCTGTTCATTTAAGTAGCAGAGGTAGTTAAACAGTTTCAGCTGTTTTGATGTCAATAAAATTGATGCCCTGGGCAACAATGAGACAGCCCCCAAAACAGGAATAAATCTATTCCTGTTTTGGGGGCTGTCTCATTGTTGCCCAGAGAAGTTTAACATACTCAAATTGTTTTACAGAGGCTGACATTTTTTTTTCTTGTCAGCTTTTCTGTTCCTTTTTTACTTCAGTAGCTTTGCATTTGGCTAGGATAACACCCAGTAGCATGAGGCAATACCTGAAGCCTACAGAGGTTGATATCCAACTCCTTCAGGATGATGTATCACATTTCCAGAATGATTGCTGTGTCTCCCAGTACAGTCTCAAGAGCATGGGGGAGGTTAGAGGAGATGGGAGCTAATCTAGGAGAGCTGGACAGGGCTGTAAAAGGTCCTTAGCCAGTCAGAAGGGCTGTTTTTATTTATTTATTTATTTTTTAAACGCAAAGAGCAACAGGATGAACACTGCCAGAGCCCTACAAAATGACTTCCAGCAAACCACTGGTGTGACCATCTCTGACCAAATGGTCAGAAACCAACTTCATGAGGGTGGCCTGACTCCTGTAGTGGACCCTGCTCACTGCCCAGCACCATCGACACAATTGGCATTTGCCATAGAATACCTGGTCCACCACTGTTCCCTGTATGTTTCACAGGTTCACCATGAGCGTGTGTCAAAGGATCTGGAGAAGGTTATGTTGCATGTTCAATTCAATTTTATTTATATAGCGCCAAATCACAACCGTCAGTCACCTCAAGGCACTTTGTATTGTGGGTAAAGACCCTACAATAATACAGAGAAAACCCAACAGTCATAATGACCCTTTATTGCTCATAAGGGGTCATTATGACTGTTGGGTTGGCGACAGTGGGAAGGAAAAACTCCCTTTTAACAGGAAGAAACCTCCAGCAGAACCAGGCTAAGGGAGGGGCAGTCATCTGCTGTGACCGGTTGGGCTGAGGGGAGAGAAAAGACATGTTGTGGAAGAGAGCCAGAGATTGATTAATAATGATTAAATGCAGGGTGGAGTATAAACAAAATAAGGTGAATGAAAAGAAAGCTGAAGGCTCTGCCTCCCATTCTACTCTTAAGTATCCTAGGAACCACAAGTAAGCCAGCAGTCTGAGAGTGAAGTGCTCTATTGGGGTGATATGGGACTATAAGGTCTTTGAGATAAGATGGTGCCTGATTATTCAAGACCTTGTAGGCGAGAAGAAGGATTTTAAATTCTATTCTAGATTTAACGGAGACAATGAGGAGAAGCCAATATGGGAGAAATATGCTTCCTCTACTCCCTGTCAGTACTCTAGCTGCAGCATTTTGAATCAGCTGAAGGCTTTTCAGGGAGCTTTTAGGACAGCCTGATAATGAATTACAATAGTCCACCCTAGAAGTAATGAATGCATGAATTAGCTTTTAAGCATCACTCTGAGAAAGGATGTTTCTAATTTTAGAAATAGAAAATAAATAATAGAAATGCAAAAAAGCAGTCCTACATATTTGTTTAATATGTGCACTGAAGGACATATCCTGGTCAAAAATAACTCCAAGGTTTCTCACAGTGTTACTGGAGGCCAAAGTAATGCCATCCAGAGTAAGTATCTGGTTTGACACCACGTTTCTAAGATTTGTGGGGCCGAGTACAAGAATTTCAGTTTTTTCTGAATTTAGAATCAGGAAATTAGAGGTCATCCAGGCCTTAATATCTTTAAGACATTCCTGCAGTTTAACTAATTGATGTGTGTCATCTGGCTTCATTGATAGGTAAAGCTGAGTATCATCTGCATAACAATGAAAATTGATGCAGTGCTTTCTAATAATACTGCCTAAGGGAAGCATGTATAATGTAAATAGAATTGGTCCTAGCACAGAACCCTGTGGAACTCCATAATTAACCTTAGTGTGTGAAGAAGACTCCCCATTTACATGAACAAACTGGACTCTATTAGATAAATGTGATTCAAACCACTGCAGTGCAGTACCTTTAATACCTATAGTGTGCTCTAATCTCTGTAATAAAATGTTATGGTCAACAGTATCAAAAGCTGCACTGAGGTCCAACAGGACAAGAACAGAGATGAGTCCACTGTCAGAGGCTGTAAGAAGATCATTTGTAACCTTCACTAATGCTGTTTCTGTACTGTGATGAATTCTGAAACCTGACTGAAACTCTTCAAATAAACCGTTCCTCTGCAGATGATCAGTTAGCTGTTTTACAACTACTCTTTCAAGAATCTTTGAGAGAAAAGGAAGGTTGGAGATTGGCCTATAATTAGCTAAGACAGCTGGGTCAAGTGATGGCTTTTTAAGCAGAGGTTTAATTACAGCCACCTTGAAGGCCTGTGGTACATAGCCAACTAATAAAGATAGATTGATCATTTTTAAGATTGAAGCATCAATAATTGGAAAGACTTCTTTGAACAGTCTAGTAGGAATGGGATCTAATAAACATGTTGCTGGTTTGGAGGAAGTAACTGAAGTTAACGCCGAAAGATCAACTGGAGCAAAAGAGTCTAAACAAATACCAGCAGTGCTGAAAGCAGCCGAACATAAAGATAAATCTTTGAGATGGTTATGAATAATTTTTTCTCTAATGTCTAAAATTTTATTTGTAAAGAAATCCATGAAGTCACTACTAGTTAAAGTGAACGGAATACTCGGCTCTACAGAGCTCCGACTCTTTGTCAGCCTGGCTACAGTGCTGAAAACAAACCTGGGGTTGTTCTTATTTTCTTTAATTAATGATGAGTAGTAAGATGTCCTAGCTTTATGGAGGGCTTTTTTTTATAGAGCAACAGGCTAAATGAGCATCTTCTAATTTAGTGAGATGCCATTCCACGACCACGGAGTCAGGCACTTCTGATTTGAAGCTTTCCTTTTCAGAGGAGCCACAGTATCCAAAGTCGTACGCAGTGAGGATGTAAAACTATTGACGAGATAATCGACCTCACTGGGAGCAGAGTTTAGGTGGCTGCTCTGCACTGTGTTGGCACATGGCACTGAAGAGCATAACAATGAAGGAATTAGATCCTTAAACTTAGTTACAGCACTTTCAGAAAGACTTCTACTGTAATAAAACTTATTCCCCACTGCTGTGTAATCCATTAAGGTAAATGTAAATGTTACTAAGAAATGATCAGACAGGAGGGGGCTTTCAGGGAATACTGTTAAGTCTTCAGTTTCTATGCCATATGTTAGGACAAAGATCCAGAGTATGATTAAAGTGGTGGGTGGGCTCCTTTACATTTTGAGAGAAGCCAATTGAATCTAATAATAGATTAAATGCAGTGTTGAGGCTGTCATTCTCAGCATCTACATGGATGTTAAAATCACCCATTATAATTATTTTATCTGAACTGAGCACTAAATCAGATAAAAAGTCTGAGAAATCAGACAGAAACTCTGAGTAAGGACCAGGTGGACGATAGATAATAACAAATTAAACAGGTTTTTGAGTTTCCCAATTAGGGTGGACAAGACTAAGAGTCAGGCTTTCAAAAGAATGAAAACTTTGTCTGGGTCTTTGATTAATTAATAAGCTGGAATTGAAGATTGCAGCTAATCCTCCTCCTCGACCTGTGCTTCGAGCATTCTGACAGTTACTGTGACTAGGGGGTGTTGATTCATTTAAACTAGCATATTCATCCTTCTGTAACCAGGTTTCTGTAAGGCAGAATAAATCAATATGTTGATCAATTATTAAATCATTTACTAACAGGGACTTGGAAGAGAGAGACCTAATGTTTAATAATCCACGTTTAATTGTTTTATTCTTCGGTGCAGTTGATGAAGTTATATTATTTATTGTTTTTGAATATTTATGCTCAAATAGTTTTTTGCTGATTTTAGCTTTGTTTTTTGGTTGTCTGGGACCAGCCACCATCTCTATGGGGATGGGGTATTGGGGGGATGGCAAGAGGAGAGAAGCTGCAGAGAGGCGTGTAAGACTGCAACTCTGCTTCCTGGTCTCAACCCTGGGTAGTTAGTAATTTGGCCAGATTTCTAGAAATGAGAGCTGCTTCATCCAAAGTGGGATGGATGCCATCTCTTCTAAGAAGACCAGGTTTTCCCCAGAAACTTTCCCAATTACCTATGAACCCCACGTTGTTTTTTGGACACTACTCAGACAGCCAGCGATTCAAGGAGAACATGCGGCTAAACATGTCACTCCTGGTCTGATTGGGGAAGGTGCCCAGAGAAAACTACAGAGTCCAACATTGTTTCTGCAAAGATACACACCGAGTAAATGCCCCATGTAAAATGGGGCTTCTCGATCATGGAAAAAATCATAACAATTATTTTAGTCAAGATTGATTGTTTAACACAATTACTTGACTCACTTCTAAAATCTCTTGAAAATAAATAGTAACTTGAAAAAACAAATACAGTATATATATAATTAAAATTAAAAAATATCAATAAATATAAATGCATTTCAAATTAAATAATAAAATAGGAAGGTAATGCCAATTATTATGACATAATACTAGGAAGAAGTAATTTATTGGTAGGGATTTGTCCCTGTCATCCCTAACAAATTCTACGCCCTGATTGCAGTCAAGCTGGGCCATCATAGCCCAGAGCAAACAGAAAACATGTTCAGCTACAGACTACATTAGAATTATTCAGGCCAACACAACAAATACTGGGTATACTGACAATGCTGTGGTGTTTGTGTTGCGGATGGTGCAGATCCCAACATGCATCAAATCTGTGTTTAATTACCTTGCGGTCATGTTTTACATGAGGTGCTGCTGACAGAAACAAATAAATGCAGAGTTCTTCTTTGTTCATTCCCTCATGTCCATTCCAATAGTTTCAGCAGTCTCCCTCCAAGAATTTGCTGACATTTGTGAGCACTTATATCGATGCTATGATTATTATTCCTGATATCGAGGTGCTGATTGTTAATCTCTCGCTGATAAATTAAAAAACTGCATCATAAAAGTAGCCCGAATTGCATGTGCTTTGTTCAATGCTGTGCGAAGGCTGTTCGTGCTGTATTGATCCCTTTGCAAAGTTTTGGAACACACCCTTGGTGTTTTGATACTGGAAGTCACTGAGATATCATTTGTAATGGAAAATTTGTTTCTGAACTCGAATAACCTCTGTGTACTCTTTCTCTGTAATTGTAATTTTCTAGCACAAAGACCGAGTGTGTGAAGATGGGAAAAACAACTTGACTGTAGGCTGTATCCAAGGCCATGGCGCACTTGTTATCATGCAGGTGCTACTTGGTGGTGGGGATCTGAACTCCCCATGGATAGTGGAACAAGATTGTATCAACACAATAGTATAAAGGAATGGGTGTTACTTCTGTGCTTTGTTCAATGCTGTGCGAAGGCTGTTCGTGCTGTATTGATCCCTTTGCAAAGGTTAATTCTTTACTTTCAATAAATCATCAGAAAATCAGTTTGGTTTCAGAGCTCAGCTTATTTTTTCCACCACAATCATTCACTGGTTTTAAACTGCATTTCGAAGCCTCAGGTGGCCACTAAAGGAACTGCAGTTTTTGGAAATTTTCATGTAGGCTTATTTTCACTTCTCAAGGTTGCCTTGTTGTCTAATACATGTGACAAATTATAGACAACACAGAAGACATAGTAAATAAGCATCATTCTTTAATGTGACATACTACTTACTTGGCTCACGGTGTTGAGTGGTGTCTATGTAACACCATCATGGTACTGTATCAGCATATTACATTTTGCAGAAGAAAAACCCATCGATCTCTGCAATGTAATGCCCTCTCAAATACATTGCAAGCTACAGGCACAAATATTGTAGTCCGGAGACCTATTCAAAGTACAAATGACAACCACAGATACAAAATAGTTTTCTGAGCATGAGTCTACAAAAGTGCTTAAGTTAAAATGAGATTATCACGTATGTTAATTAGCTTTTAATTAAATGCACCTATGTATCACTTGTTAATGTGTGTATTTCAGCACTGTATGACTGTAAAGAGCTGAATGATGGGGAAAATAACCAACATAGTAATATCATAAACCTCCAAACCAGGAAAAAATGTTCATGTGTACTTTAAAGCAGGTGGTGAAATATGTTCTGTCAGATTCCACTGCTCTTATGCAACAATGGCATCATACTGGATAAAGGGCTTATCCAGTAGAAGCCCTTTTATGTCCACAGCACTGAGCAGATCAAGCCAATTCTCTGTACACTGTTCTTCTCTTTTCCTAAGTCCTCCAGTGCATCCTACATTATTTTTTCACTGAGATGTAACCAGAGTGCAGTGCTGCTGCACTAGCCTGTATGACAGTGGTTCCCACACTTTTCATTGAAAGTGTACAGAAAAAAGTCATACTGGTGTTGCATCTTCTACTGATTCCTAGTGTGGAAATGCTTAGATCACTTTTATTGAGGAGTAACTGTTCCTTCTTGCGGGATCTGCAAAGGCCTTTCACAAGGTAAAAAAAACCTTGTAAATCAGGTTGTTCTTTGAGAGGTGTCGGTAATGACCCCTCACCTCTGACTACAGACTAAGAACCACTGCTTCTAAACAGTGACTAGCATGGCAGCAGCTGGCACATGAAACCAACATTTGGCCAACCTAAAGAGATCAAAATGCTGAAACACCATCTAATGATAAAGTTATTTATACTATAAAACTACAAGTGTTGTTTTATACCTTGCACATTGTCAGTAACTCTTAGTCAAATCTAAATAACCTGTCAGCATGTGGAAAAATTCTGGGTTATATATTTTAAGCAAGTTATCTGCCAAATTCTGTTGTACAATCAGTCTTTACAGTACAATGGAAACTGCTCTAAATGTGGTTTGAGAATCTTTTTGGCTTGTGGCAAATCTCTTAACTGATTTGTAAATTTACCTTCAGCAAGGTCATATATATAAATTATACACAGTCTCACAGAATGTATAAACAGCATTAAGCAGGAAAAAATGTGGATAAACAAAAACAGGTGGCTTCTTAAAATCGTGCATTGTATACTTATTGCAAAAAGCCAGTAGCAATGTCTAAATGCCTTTGACATTGCAGCTCTAGTCTTTGTCTCTTCCTACAGATGGAGAACTAGAAAATCTAAATTTCAAAATACAATACAATCTAAATGTCATCAGAAGGAGTTGTTCCCAATAAAGATCCTATAAAAAAGCAGACATGGGATTTTTTTTTTTTGTCCACATTCTTTATATAATAATTGTGTTATCATGACAAAAGGATGACCGTACAATATAGAAACTGTTATAAATATATATAAAACAAAAATAAATATGACATATTTAAGACAGTGAATAAAATGTACAAAACTCATGTAGTGTGTGTGTGTGTGTGTGTGTGTGTGTGTGTGCACGCTGTGAAAAAGACATAACAAACCTATTATTGTGACACTATGTAAAGTATATAGTAACTGCATTGTATTTATCCCACTAGAATGGTGCTAATCTTTGAGGATATGCATCTAAAGCTACATACGCACTGGAAGGGATTTGCAGTGACATGTCATTCACCATGGATGACATGCTGCAACTTCAAGTGACTGGATGAAATAACTGCATACAATGGAAAGTGGGTAGGACCCAGCATAAACTCTTCTCAACTTCCAGGTGAGCAACTGAAGTGACTGCCAATGAGAGCGAAGAATACCATACCTATCTTTAATTTCCATGACGGAACCCTCCCAAAGGAATTAATAAAGTCTAATCTGATTGACACATGATGTGTTAGTAAATACACAGAGCTTCCAGTGTGTATGCAGCTTAACCATGCAGTATTCCCTAAAATTCACTATCTGTGGCAGGTCGTGTAGGTGACTGTCAACATGAAAGCTACTCTGTGCAAAAATAACCGTGTCTATGTAAATGTAGCTTAGTGCTGACTTTTTTTATTATCTCTGGCAAGTGAGAGAAAAATGGTGATGACAGGTCTTTCTTTGATAAAATGAGAATGACAGCACATAGAATGATTTCATGTTGTGTATATATTCATTCCTTCCTGTTCGTGTGTGTGTGGTGGTGGTGGTGGTGGTGGGTGCTAGCAGTAAAATGAAAATTAACATACCACAATTTTTTTATGTTCTATTGGAGGGGGTGGGCAATCTACATGTGAGGACCTTTCCTTTTTTCAGTCTCATATTCATGAGATAACTGGCTAATGTTATCATGCCAACATGCTCAAAATAAGATGATAAACTCAAGAAACATTATACAGTACCTCACCGTTGAACTCTGTAGCATGTTAGCATTGCCCATGTTTACCCGTTAGCATGGCTATGTGTGATAACTTGTAGCTTTCTCATTTCTGAGCAAATGCTTCGCCAGGTGGGTAAACACTTTATTAGACATAAAGGATAGACAAACTATGAAACATGTCTGGGGCACCTTAACCAACTTTAGGACTGCAAGTAGAGGTGGCAAAAGTACAGACATTCTGTACTTAAGTAAAGGTACAAGTACTTGTGTTAAAAAATACTTTGTACAGGCTCTGAAATGTTCTCAAAGTAAAAGTAGCAGGTTGTATAAATGATGAATTCAGCATCAGCAGCATTGATTCAAACTCATCTCTGCTACACTTCATGTAACCTGTAACTCTGACCATGAACACAGCCTCTGTGCACCACTCCAACACAGAGCTGTACTGTAAATACAGTACAGCAAACTGACCTGTTTTATCACACACTAAACTGCAGTATTTTCATACAGTCTTTGAATTACACAGTTAGCAAACCTCAGTTTGTTTTGCAGTCCTTACCTTGAAGTCTAACCTCTGTTCTTCCTCTCCTGTCCTCTTTACATCTCTGAATGAACTTCTCTCTCTCTCTTTTCTCTCCCTGGAAATATAGCAGCTCTTCTTTTAGCTAGCACTCTGTGACAAATTGCACACACTTTTTGTGTGTTTGCTGATATTTGCTGAGCAAAACCATATATACACATAAATTATATGGTTTTGCCCCTTTAATCTCTTTGTACACAATAAGCCCCAGGGATGGAGGATACAGTAGGGTTGTCTCTTATGTGTTATGGTTCCTTCATTTAGGCTCATATCATTTGATGCTTGATGGCATAGTGAGCGGAAATGCAAACTTCTCTCAGACGTGTTAAACCTAATGTAATGAGCCTGTTTTGAAAATGTAAGGAGTAGAAAGTACAGATATTTGTGTAAAAATGTAGAGAGTAAAAGGAAAAAGTAATCAGAAAAATAAATACTGAAGTAAAGTACAGATATCTGAAAAATCTACTTAAGTACAGTAATGAAATATTTGTACTTTGTTACTTCCCACCTCTGAAGGCAAGTGACCCCCTTCTTTTTTTTTTCATGGTGGCTCACCGTCAGTGCACACAATATGCTATTAGATATCTAGACAGCACTAGATATTATGTTGAGTTTATACAGTTTTGTATGACTAGGCTGGACAGGGAGAACTCTGGAATTTTGTGTTGGATGAAAACCTCTCTGGCATTTGGATCACACCAAGCCATTGACAAGCCCCTTCTCGCACTCCTCCGCCAAATGCTTCCAATGATACCGGTTTTTCTGACATCCTTCCAGCAACGGGGAGCAATACTCCGAGATCCCAACCAAGGTCTGTCACAGTGAGAAAGACATTTCAGTAAATGGGAAATCACAGGCAGAACTGAATACAGGATGACTTTTCCAGCTATTCATCAGGTACACTGGTCTGCAGAAAGAGCAATGATGGAATTACCTCATATAACTGAATACAAATGGCATCAATGAAGGACACCTGCATGCTTGGTATCTTATCCCTTTTCTCACGATTCATCAGGTCCTGTGAAAGGATTAAAAAAATGAGATGTAAACTACATATTAATTTGCATATTAATTTATTGTCACAAATGTAGATATAATCAATGCAACAACTCTCAATATGAATCCGTTTGACTTTACTAGCCCATCTGGAAATTTTTATTGCTGATTTACTGCCTTCTCATTAAGCCATACTAGAAAGCATTCAGCTAAATATATCTATTGTTACTAGTATATTTTGATCATTAAGAAACAAATAAAAGCAGAAAATATCAAAGGTAGTCTATGCGACATTGCCAATAAAAGACTAAATCAGAAACAATGAACAGAGATTGTTTTACAGTTTGGTGCAAGAAAAGGTTAGGAAGGATTATGTCATGAACAAATATTAACATTTTATATCTAAAATGATACTATAATTATTCATATTTATACTGTGTATCCAACATGCAAGTCATTTTACAAACAACATAACTGAGACATGTACAGTCATGTGAAAAAAGTTTTTTTGAAGGACTGCACAGAGTCTGTGAAAACTAAACTAAGCACACTTTTACTTATTCCATAAGAATTAAGAGGTTCAGTAGCAACCAGGTGCTGCTAATCAAGTGCACCTGATTATCAGCAAGAGTAACACCTCAAAAAAAGCAGTTGTTTTGGCAGTTTGCTGGTTTGGCACATTCAGGTGTGAATGCCCAAGATCTGCAATGATCTTAAAGAAGTAACTCTTGTTGCCCATCAATCTGGCAAGGCTTATAAGGCTATTTACACTGAATTCCATCATTCTACAAGGAGTGGACATCTCAGCAAATTCACCCCAAGGCAAGGCCGGATTACCCAATAGCCATACCGGGAAAATGCCCAGGGCGTCATGCACAATTGGAAGCCATAGTGTCTTAGTAGTTGCTCCAGCAATTGAAGCCATGCATGAGTGACCAGTTTGGTTCACAATGTGGTTGTGTGAGCCATTTGGCTGTAATGCACAGTGACAAGCCAAATACAGCATATCAGTACAAATGCCTCATATCAACTGCCAAGCATGATGGTCGAAGGGTTGATGATTTGGACTTGTTTTACAGCCATAGGACCCGGGCATCTTGTAATCATTGAGTTGAACAACTCTGTATACCAAAGTATTCTAGAGTCAAATGTGAGGCCATCTGTCTGACAGCTAAAGCTTGGCTGAAATTGTGTCATGCAATAAATGACCCAACTATACCACCATATCTACAACAGAATTGCTGAAAAAGAAAAGAATCAAGGTGTTGCAATGGCCCAGTCAAAGTCCAGACCTGAATCCAAGTGCTGTGGTGGGATCTTCGAGGGCTGTGCATAAAATGAATGACCGCAAACCTCAATGAACTGAAGCAATGTTGTAAAGAATAGTGTATGAATATTCATGCACAATGACATGAGAGACCAATAAAGTCATACTGAAAATGCTGCTATACGTGTTTCTACAGGCTATTGAATCCTGGGTTGTACTTAGTTTTTCCTGGGACTGCATAGAGACTAGACTAGACTAGACTAGACTAGACTAGACAACCTTTATTGTCATTCATTATACACACAAATGTACGCAGAACGAAATTTCGTTGCATTTGGCTCGCACAGAGATATAAAAAATATAACAATAAATTATATACCAGCATAGATTTAAAAGTTTACATAATATGATAGATGGCATCACCGAATAAGCAAAAAGTATATAAATATCTAAAAATGTAAAGATGTAGCACCAGGAATATTAAGTATAGGTATATAGTATAAATACATAAATATACATCTGCCTATCTAAATACATGTATATATATATATATATATATATATATATATATATATATATATATATATATATATATATATATATATATATATATATATATATATATATATGTATATATATACACCCTATAAATAACAGCATAATATAAATAACAGCATGAATAAATATAAATAAAATGGCTAGTGGAGTTTAAAAAAAAAAAAGAGTCCTGTGAAAGCATTCTTTAATTCTTTCACATGACTGTATCATCAACACAGTTCTTGAAAAAGTGCTGCACTACCTTTTTATTTAAAGGGAATTTATTTAATTGCAGTAAGAAGGAAAAATTAGAGGACATAGATTCCTGAGGCACACTACAGCTAATAATGTACTGTTGAAGAGGATTATTCAAATTAACCCCTACACATTACTTACAATAGGTTCAACGTTCAGCTCTTGCCTCTCCTTATCCCCCTGCTCAAAAAACTCAGTGGCCACCAGCTCTGCAATCTACATCAGAAACCAAATACAGAAACATTGGTTTAAAAATGTTATGAGGTTCCGTTCTAAAAGACAAATTCCATAACACTAATTGTAAAACCAAGAATGGAAGCAAAGCAAGCTTTTACAATTTGCTTTGACAGCTTCAATATCAAATTTATTGTTAGAAGGCCCAGTTGGGCAATATGCAAGCCACACTGCCATTCTACTGTATGTACAATTTCTGATATAACTGTGGCATTTTGAGTTCCAGTGGTACATAAGAGGCTGCATTTTTTTTATCCTGCTGCTGGAGTCAGCATTGTTAGAGTATTAATATTGAGGAAGTATTTGGGAAAGACCAAGATGGTAAATGGACTAGTTCTTATATAGCGCTTTTCTACTCAGATATGAGCACTCAAAGCGCTTACACAACACGTTCACATTTACCCCATACAAGCACTTCCATGATTAATTAATTAAGCTAAGTGCTTTAATCATCTAACATTCACTCACATTCATACTCCGACGGAACGGTCGGAGAGCAACTTGGGGTTTAGTATCTTGCCCAAGGATACATTGGCATGCAGCCAGCAGTAGCCAGGAATTGAACCACTGACCTTCCGATCAATAGGTGACCTGCTCTACCTACTGAGCTACAGCCACCCCAAGACCAATTGACAAAGACAGCTTGTGTGACAGTGGAAGGAAGAAGGAAAATAAAACATGTAAATGATAGAAATAGCAAGAAATCTCCCAAAAGACTCACAAATTTAATGGTCTCAAGCTTTTTACAAAGAGGTAAATGAGATAGCCTTAAGGTCCAATCAGTATCATTGTATACATATGTTGCTGAAGCCATCTGCAGCTCTCAACTGAATTGGTAATCAAGCTTCAGCAATGTGGGTCTCAAAAAAGTATGCAGTTGTTAATTGTTGATAAGTACAGAATTATATTTAGTTAAAAGTCACATGCAAGAAAAAACATAATCTGCGCAAATAATTTAATTTTGCCAGTGCATGTATTCATTCCTCACGAATAAATTTAACAACCGGTGCAGGCCATGTGCAGCCATGTGCACAAAGAAACATCATGCATGTGAGTGTCTGCTGTGCATGCACTGCTGCAGTTTCACGCTCTCTGGGTAAACTTTACATGCATGGAGCTGAATTCTACATGGTGAAGAAATTGACTTTCGACTGTTTGGGTGGAGCCTTTGGAGTCTAATGTGATTGGTCACTTTGATGGATCGTTAGCGTTAGACCGAGTTACACTGTGGCAGCAACATAAGTGCTTTTTAAAACCGTATTTGCTTAGAATTTGAAAAATAAAGTTTGCTGAATTAACTACTGGTAATCTGTGCTGCAGCAGAAATACTGACAACTGGATTACTTTACAAAGGCAAATATTTTGCTTTGACCTCAATTTAACGCTTTAATCCTACTTAGCAGAATTAGATTAATATAAAATATAAACAAATAAATTAGATTAGATTTGATTTATTGTCACTGCATATGTCTCAATGCAGTGCAACAAAATGCAGATTGCATCTAACCAAAAGTGCATGAGCAGTGATGAAAAAAAGAGCATATGATAAGATACAGTATGTACACAGGTTATGTAATAGTGTCTACATGGACCTGCAGACCACAGGGAAATGCCACACATCTATCTGTATCTGTATCTATCTCTATCATAGGCTCCAAGAGTGTGGAGCTGCAGCAGTGCGAGCACAGCAGACACATGCGTGCGCAAGGGTTCTTTTTGCACACAGCTGCTGAGTTCTACGCACATGGATTGTTGAATTTACTCTCAAGGAATGAATATGCACGAAATTAAATTATTTGCTCAGGTTATGTTTTTCCTCACTGTGACTTTTGAAATAAATATAATTTCATAAAGACGGACTTGTCTTTTCTTATTTAACCTCTTGTCAGTCAAAATAATATTGTTTTATGTAGACACAGAACACACCTACTCCAAGTCAGATTGACTGCAATGGTCTTGGAACACTTCATTATACTTTCAGCGACAGCAACAAAGTTCTACCATTGTGTTTATGACAGGTTTTACACACACTCATAAAATTTTTTCAAAATAAAGCACTGTTTGGCTTTGCTTGATTATTTTTGAAAATTGTGGTGACTTTATCTAGCAACATTTCATGTTTCACAGAAATGTCTAAGCTTTTATATATTTGAAATAAAGATTGGTGAGAAGCACTGTTACAAGAATGAAATAATAGACCAAACACAAATTTCCTTTCTTTTTGTTCTAAGTTTATTTTAGAAATTTGGTACTTTTCCTTTATGTGTAATACTTTTTTACTTGTATTTCTATACTTTTAAAACATTTGAATACTTTCCTCATCACCATTTTTCCTAGTATAGTATGATTGTTTTTCATATCTCATACAAAGATTACTATAGAACTATAGAAAGCAAAAGTAAGGACATCATGTACGAACCAGAAAAAAAAAATAAAAGCAAACAAACCAGAAAAAAAATAAAAATAAAAAAGCACAACAACTGACATACAGACTGGTAAAGAATAGGTGAGGTTTTTTTGGTTTGTTTGCTTTTTACCCTTTTTTGTACTGGCCAAGGCTTAGTGATGGCAGAGATATCACATGCAGTCATCAGCATTGACCTGAAGGGGGTGACAAAGTAACAGAAATTAAATTCCACACACCCACCACCTATACAACTTCTCATAGCGAGGTCCTGTTTAACCATTGCGAATGAATTTGTGGCTTCAGTGTGAAGCATCATTAACCAATGTCTTACTGTGTTTAATATTTGACTTCATATACTATTATCATATTAAGGGAATTAACTAGTTATCCATCTGAGCTTCTTCTCAGTTGCGTGCTTAGACTTATGTCTTCCTGGAGTGGTAACCATGGTATTGCCAGGTTAAGGTATAAGGTTTACATAACCTTAAGCATAAACCTAAACCTGTGGCCACAACCCATATCTGGCAACCTATACTACAAAGAAATGGTTTCAACACATAACTACTTTTAAAATATGCATTGCACAATATAAATGTTAATCATCAAGCTGGGTTAGGGTGCTGGGTTATGTTTTTGAGCCTTGGACAGCAGGCTAGTAGCCTACCCCTCACAAAAGTTTGTGCTGCATTGATGTATTTGTTGGTGCAGGCATTTGAGAGTCTATACTCGCCTCAGTAAATCTCTGTGGTGTTCATCCTCCCAAACAAACTGGGCGTTCTTGATCAGCTCAAAGAACTCCCCTCGCCTCCTGACAGCACACACCCACACACACAATGTCACAGCAGATAATTACCCTCATATATAACCAACTTATCCTTCTAACCCCCCCTGTCTTGGCTGAAAGTTAGCTAAGAGCTGAAACAGAAAGTTAAAGAAGAAAAATATAACTGCAGTAAGATTTCTGCATGTAGACACTGAAAATTGTCATCCCTTTTTTTCAAAAGAGGGATTGTATCAACCAACACATGACTGTGGATTCTCAATGTTTTGAAGACAGGAAAACTATCAATTTACTGTGTAGGCACCCTTAAAACGACACCACTTCCAAAGTAAGTAGATTCTTCAAGTACTGTAGATTACACAGTTTTTTAATTGTGAGGTGCCCTGGGACTGCAGATGCACATGAGTTCTAAGCAAACTATGTTACAAAGAAACAGTGTATGAAATCCCTGCCACCCCAGCCTCCTGCCACCATCACCACACACAAAAAGAAAGAACAACTTACAAACACTGAATTTACACTGAATAACCTATAGAGTTACTACATGGCACTCTAAGTCAGTAGTGAAGAAGAGATTATGAGTCAAAAGGTGAGTGTAATCTTAGTTGTACTCAGTTTTGCACTGACTGAATGCCATTAGCTTTGGTCACAATACCCCCCACCCCCCACCCCCCATTCTGCCCAGACTTCTTTCATTTTCCTCCTCTCTTTCCCTCTCCACTCAGGCTTCCATCTGGGCTTGACATTTGGTACTTACTTCATGTACAGGGCAAGGTCAGTGGCCAGAATAGCCCTTTCAATCATCTTCAGAGTGGCCTTGTATTCATCCAGAGAAAGGCTGCTCAGGATCTGGTTTCCCTGGGGAGAGACAGAGAGAAAACGATGTAAGTGCATTAAACACTCTGTATGCTATGTCAGTAGTTACACTCATACTGAGTTGATGCATCAGAGTTGAATTTTTTATGTCCTCATACATGGTGAGAGTGCAACTCTATACTGATATAGCTAACTACAGGTTGCACTGTGATATACTACTAAGACTTTGCCATGGCAACACTATGACCACAAAGCACAGGTGCTAAGCCAAATTAGCACCTGC